>NW_005294658.1:0-602 GCF_000412655.1 Myotis brandtii
ACTCTCTTCCTGCCCAAGGAGATGTTCTGTTTTCCATCAGAAACAAGACCATCCGAAATGTCACCGCTCCGCGCCCATCTGGGCTCCCGAAAGCAAGCTGCCTCGTGTCTGAATCAGATGTCACCCCCTGAAAAGCCGCCTGCTCCAGGCAGGGGTGGGGGGCTGGCGTGTCGCCACCGGCGGAGCTGCCCCCACGCATCCAAGGGACCGTTTCTTTCGAAAGGAAGAGGATGGAGAGGAGACAGGCGGCGACAGAGAACCATCTCCTCACGGCTTCTCTGACCCTTTGGAGACAAAGTTAAAACAAACACGAATGGGCGTGGACGCGTTCCTCCCCACAGAGCCGCAGGAGCATTGCCATTGTCACGGGCGCCCGCCCGGAGGGGGCAGCAGGAAAGTGACATAGTGAAGTGGTCAGTCTACAGGCCAGGACGGGGTGTCCCAGCTGAAACCTGGGACATGCGGCTCCAGACACAGACAGGAGCCGAGACAAGCGAGCAGGGGAACACTCAGACGCCGAGGGGTCCTGCAAAGTGCCCTCTGAGACGTGGCCACACGGTCAGCAGCCCCTGCCGCCCCTCCTTCCAGGGATGACACAGACA
>NW_005294659.1:0-602 GCF_000412655.1 Myotis brandtii
GCAGGCTGGGCACACCAGGCAGCAGCAGGAGTGGGTTGGGCTTGGAATGGGCTCAGGACATGTTGGACGAGTGGTAAAGTGCTTAGCAGCATAGGGCACATGATGGTAGTGAGGTCATTCTGGAGGGTCTTGAATGCCAGGTCATCCTCTGGGTAGTGGGAACAGAGAGGATATCAAAGGTGCTGAGCAGGTTGGTGACACAGTTCTAGGATGGGGCTTGTTACGATGCAGCCCATGCTGCAGACCACACCTACATAGGAAAGATGTCTACTGGGGATGCTCCACAGCTCAAAGGCTGAGGGCCCAAAAGGGGATGATAGCGAACAGGAAAAATGACAGGGACATGGAGGAAAAGCAGCATCTCCCAGGTCCATTTCCACTTCCCAGAAGTGCATCAGCCAGTTAGTTATCAGTGTGGGTTAAACTAACTGCACCCCTGCTTTCAAGCCTCAATTATACACCTCCCAGTCCCAGAGCTGGCTGCTATCCCTGCCTTCTGGTCACCTCTTGACACAAGATTCCTGTTCCCCTCTGTGAGGAACAAAAACCCAGGGATTGAGTGTATCGATCTATCTGTAATAATAAAAGCATAATATGCTAAT
>NW_005294660.1:0-602 GCF_000412655.1 Myotis brandtii
AGTCTGAGACCTCTGCTGGAGGAGCCTGGGGGCTTACCCTCACTCAGTGAGCAGGGCTCCTGCTCTGTTCTTCCTCCCCTTTAGAAGGAGGTCTAAAAGGTTCAGAGATGGTGGGGTAGCGGGGAGCAGGGCAGAGAGGTTTTATTTATTTTTTTACCTCAAGTGCCTCCTGCCTCCTTTCCCTGCGACTTACTGGCTGTAACAGTCTGGGCACCAGGGGGCAGCATTGAGCTTCATCCAGCCCAGACATTACTGCACTGTTGCCTTTTAATCAGATCCACTGTTACCCAGGACTTTTTCAGTCAGATCCATGTCCAAACTCATTGTGAAGATGGGGACACTAGAGGGTGAAAAAATAAACATAGGGGGACACAGAAATGAGCCAGGTGCTTTGACTTGGTAAAACATTTGCGTATTTTAGGAGATAGGGGGTGGAATTCTATTTTTGGCTGAAATTAGCCTGGAGAAAATACCAGATACCAGGCTAAGGGACTGAGTAAGCCCATCGCGAGGCCAGAATTCTCTCCAGGCTGGGATTTGTCTGCTTTCTCTAGAGCTGACATTTGGGGTCCACATCTGCCTTCCTCCCCAACTCCAGCTCC
>NW_005294661.1:0-602 GCF_000412655.1 Myotis brandtii
TTTTTTTAAAAAGAGCTCAAAGCCTCAGTCCTTCCTTGGGTTAGCAAGGACCTAGGGACAGAGGGCTCCATTCTCCTGCTAATCTGGAGCCTGATATCCTTCAGTAACCTCCTGCTGGCAAGGTGCGCGGGGGTCCCTCCCACCACCGTCACACACCCACACGCCTGTGCAACGCAGTGTGCACACAAGCACACCCGCACAGCCTGCAGGGTCGCGGCCCCTCCTGGAGCCGGGCGCCCAGGCCCCGCAGGGCTTGCCCAGGAAGAAACCCGCGGGGGAGCAAGGAGCTCGATCCTCTGGGACAGAGAAGGGAGGCGGCCTCTGGACCCCCCTGGCCCGTGTGGTGGGGACCCCAGCAGCATTTCCGCAGAGCTGCCCGGGGCACCCAGAGGTGGGACCCTGAACGAAGCCTGCACCCGCCCAACCCCGCCCAGGCTCACTCTGCCTGTTAGTGTCGGGAATTCACAGCCCAGACAGGAGCCCGTGTGCTGGGGGGCGGGCAGCAGAGGACTCAGGTGGAGGAGTCCAGCGCCAGGGACCAAGCTGGGCCCGTGATGGGGAGCGCGACCCCACCTCCCGCCGCGCAACCTCACAGAGCCTGG
>NW_005294662.1:0-602 GCF_000412655.1 Myotis brandtii
TTTTGGTGTGTGCCATATTAGAAGTTATGCTGAGACATATAAGAATCTTCATGTCTGGGGACTCGTTGGGGTGGATTCAGTAGAGGCAAAGGCCAAATTAGTCTCAAGGCAAACTGCAGAAAAGAAACTTCCAGGTAAGGCATTGTTGCCAGATTCAGAGATAGTTGTTTTTCAAAAAGAAAAAGAAAAACATTAAAAGCATTTCGTAAACTAATGAATAGCTTTCGGGTATCGACAGTTATGGGTTGGGTTCTCCTCCAGGTAGTTAGGGCCCTGGCAGCAGGGGACAAACAGGTCCGGAGGCGACATCAAGTAGAAGTGATGACCAATACACTTTCCTCAATATTTGTCTCCACATGCTCTCTTCCTGGTGATCTCGCCATCATTAGTACCTCAAACGACAGTCACTGGGAACAAAAATGCCTGTCACCACTGCCAAGTGCATGCTCGCAGGCGTGTGTGCACATACACAGTGTTGTTGGGATGTGCTCCTGGCTGGAGTTCGTGCATCTCCTTGGCTTCTCTAAGCTCTCAGGCATCATGGAGGGAGAACTCCTTTTGTCCCTTGATACCCTGACTAAAAACTGCTGCACTTTTTTTTT
>NW_005294663.1:0-602 GCF_000412655.1 Myotis brandtii
CAATAAAGCTTTCCACAATACCTCATCCTCCCATGGGGCATCAAGAAATTCTTTTACTAGAAGCACCTCAAGAACTCCACTTCCACTGATAACAAAACCTCTACCAACACTTTAGTTGTATTAATTCACTAAGCCTTGGGTTATGTTAGTGACCTCAGGATGGTGGTATGTAATAATTCACAAACATGGTCACAACAGCGTTTGAGATTTACAGTTTCTTAATCAGATTACACTGTCCCCATATAACTGGTTTTATGTCTTTGTCATTGTCTTGTCAACTCTTCTCTTTGTATAGTGTAATTTGTCAATGGCTTTCTTAAGATATGATATTCAGAAGTAAATACAACCCACCAGATGTGATTGGAAGTTTCTCCTCACTCATATTCATTCTCAACCTCAGATACATAAGCCTTTCCTTAGTCCCTCCACCCAACTGTTGGCTCGCACTAAATATACCCTACTCAAACCCTTTTGTTATAAATTTTTTCTCCATCTTTTCCTTGAATGAGGATTCATTGAATTTGGACAATTTTTATCATTTTACTTTAGTCCTTTAAGGTCAAGCTAGAGAGATCTTTTTAAAATATTGATTCTTGCCAAAA
>NW_005294664.1:0-602 GCF_000412655.1 Myotis brandtii
TAATAACAACCCCAGCAGCAGAAGCTACATTTGAGCTCCTATTTTATCCAGGTGTCTATATGAGACAATGGACATTGTGCTGAAGAATACGGGACCTGACATCAGTCTAACTGGTTGGGAACCCCATCTCCATCTCTCAGAAGCACCAAGGCACATCCTTGAGCTCTCTGAACATTAATTACATGATCTACAAAAAACGGTGTTATAAACCATAATCACACCAACCTCAAAAGGGCTTTGTGAAGATCAACCAGGCAGCCCACGGAGAACATGGAGCCCAGTGTCTGGCACATAGTAGGCTCGCAGTACCAGTTAGCTGTTCTGGTACGATCTCTGCAAGATTGTTTCTTCCAACTTCATAAATGTGCAGACTCAAGCACAGAAGGTCAATCACTTGCCCAAGACCACAAGTAGCAGAACTGGGCTTCAAACTGGGATTTAAACTTAGGTGTGTCGCACTAATTCTTCAGCAATTTATTAGGACATAAGACCACAGCCCAGTTCTAAGCACCGGCAATAGAGCTGCAAGCGAGGAAGACATAGTCTTGGTCCTCATGAAGCTGACGGTCTAAGGCAGTGATGGCGAACCTATGACACGCGTG
>NW_005294665.1:0-602 GCF_000412655.1 Myotis brandtii
TTTTATTTATTTATAATTTTTATTATTTTTTTTTAATAAATAGAAACAGTTTCCAGTGCGGAATTATGTGCCTGCGAAGGTTAAATTATGACCGAAAAGAACTGGAAAGGAAAAGAGAAGAAAGCCAGAATGAAGTAAAAGGCTAGTACCTCATGTCTAATTGATTTAGCATGTCTCTGCTTCCCATATTTAAAAAAATCAGGAAAGGCTCTGAGTGGGGAAGATGAGCCTGGAGTCATCACAGAGAGGGTGAGAGAAGAGGGCTTTTCAAGGTCTCGCTGCGGCCGGAGAAGCTTGTGCATCCTTAGTCTGTGGTTGGGTGCATCGAGGTGTGCGTTCTCCCTCTGACTCAGCCTTTCCTGTTGGGGGGACATAGGTACCTTCCCACTACTTTCAGGACCACTGAGCAGGGTGGGCAAGAGCCCGCTCTTCACTCACCTGATGGAGGTGTGAATGCTGCGCTGGCCACTGACTCAAGAACTTGAGCCACAGAACAGAGCAGGTGGTCCTGCTCCCAGGGCGGGGGGAACGGTGCGGGGCTACCATTCCAGCTGAGCCTGGAGGCTGGCATGGGAGCTTCCTATGGCAAGGAAGGCAAAGGC
>NW_005294666.1:0-602 GCF_000412655.1 Myotis brandtii
GGAGCTGGGACCATGGAAGAGAAGCAGCCACTGCTAGAGATGTAGCCCATCCTTCCAAGAAGAGAAAGGGAGAGTATCACCCTGGCTTCTTCCTTTCTTTAGTGCCAGTGCCTCTTAGTGGCTGAATATACCTGGAAAGGACTGACAGGGAAGCCTGGGAAATAGCATTTGCAAAGTCCAGTCCAGCCAGTGAAACAGAACAGAGGAAGGAAGGAATCATCAGAAAGCAAACAGAGAGATGAATGGCACATAAATCAAAACTACTTAGCAGTATAGGTACTGAATTTAGATTTTTCTCTCAAAATTACTTTTATTTGCATATGTAAATGCTCACTATGTGTCAAGCACTGTGGTAGACACATATCCATTGGCTACAAGTCACATGGTCAATCCCAACATTAATGATGAAAGGAAACATACTCTACCTGTTCTAGCAGAGTTCGCCAGCCAGTCAGGGAGTAAAGGTGGGAGAGGTGTGGGGTAGACTCCAGGTCTACAGAGGAGGGTGAGAGAGCATAGCATGCCAGGACAACGGCATGACAGTGCAAACTACTGCCCTCCAAACATATATTGACAGAATTATCTGTGTTTGAAGCCAATAA
>NW_005294667.1:0-602 GCF_000412655.1 Myotis brandtii
AATTACTGATAGATATGTAGTTATTGCCATTTTATTAATTACTTTCTGATAGTTTTTGTAGTTCTACTTTGTTTCTCTCTTACTGAGTTGCCCTGTCCTGTAGATCTTTGGTTTGTGGTTACTATGTGCTTCCTATGCACCTTGCCTTTCCACTCTTCTGTGAGTTAGCACACATCCAGTGTCCTCCATTCAGTCCAATGTCCAACCAGTAATCTCACATTCATCCTCTATTTCTGCCTCAGTGAAGAGCATTCCTCCCCGCTGTGGATAATAAGATCCTATATATCTCCATCTTTGTGCTAGTCGCACTGCACTCTATTTATTTGTCTCAATGTTCATTTCCCCTACTATGCTAAGAGTTGCTTAAGGGCAGGCATTTATCTCCTGTAGCAGTGTGGATCCAGCATCCCACAGCACTTCACATGTAGCAGGTACTTTAGGGAAGTATAATACATGGCTGAGTGCATGAATGTACAAAATCTAACAGGTGTCAGAACTGGAATTCAAGCATGAGTGTGTCCAGTCCCAAAGCTGTGCTCTTCCTACCGCAGTGTGCTCTGTCAGGGAGCAAGGCTACACCATGACACTCTGGTGCTGGTGCC
>NW_005294668.1:0-602 GCF_000412655.1 Myotis brandtii
AATAGAGTAATTTTCTTAGAGTAAAGAATTATTTTATAAAGCACCTCTTAATATTGTAATAGGCCTTATTTTTAGAATGGTTTTGGGGTTATGGCAAAATTGAGTAGAAGGTTTAGAAATTTCCTATATATTCCCTATTCCCACTCATATATAGCTTTCCCCATCATCAGTGTCCCATGCCAGCCAGGTACCTTTGTTACAATTGGTGAACCTATATTAACACATCATGATCATCTAAAGTTCATAGTTTATATTGGAGCCCACTCAGAATTGTATACTCTCTGGGTTAGGACAAATATATAATGACATGTATCCATCAGTATAGTATCACACAGAGTAGTTTCACTGCCCTAAAAACCTCTTAACTTTTGGCTTTACAAAATAAGATGCACTTATACATTTTGTTCTAATTAGTGTAATTCCACTTTACTGTGTTTTTGCTCCTTGAAAATAAAACTATTAAACGACTATCATACCCTTCCACAGTGGGCAGAGATAAACTCAGAAGAGTTTGTTGTCTATCTCACCATCTTTGAATATATTTTTCCTCAACATGAGCAGTTAACTCCAAAAGAGGGAACAGATGGTGGAAGGAACATAAA
>NW_005294669.1:0-602 GCF_000412655.1 Myotis brandtii
CAGGTGCAATCCTCCCACTCAGCCAATGAGGAAGCCAAAGCCAATAGAAAGGACAAGACCCACCCCAGTGGCACAGGTGCAACAATCCATTGACACAGCGGGGGGCACACCAGTTCCCACACCTGTCCCCCACGTGGGACCACGTGGTTTTGTTCCATCCTGAGAGCAGAGGTCCTCCAAGTTGGTCTTCACCTTTAAACATGCAAATGATCGGGGATCCCATCCAGACTCAAGGAATCAGAATCAGAAACTCTGATGGAGACCCACACCCTCTCTCCTAAGTCCCCAGGTGATGCTGATGTATGCCGGAGCTTGAGAACCACTCTTCCGGAACAGTGGCTCTCACGTGGGAATGCACACACACATTACCTGAGCCCATTCACATGCAGCAGGTGTGGGGTCGGGTCCCAGAAGTTTCTTTTCCAGTTAGTTCCCAGGTTTGAGAAACAAAGCTTACTATATTCAACCCTGTCTTACATCTGGCGCAATCGTGGAAATGGGACTTTCTTACCGAGGTAGCTGAGCAGACACCATCACGTGCGTCTTGAAAAAGTGAAATCCCAGAGAAGTGCCCACCATGTAGGAGGAGATGTGTTTATAGC
>NW_005294670.1:0-603 GCF_000412655.1 Myotis brandtii
CTAGGGACCCTACCAGTGCATGAATTCCGTGCACTGAGCCTCTAGTATGTAAATACTAGTAAATGAGCAATGCTGTGCTCCAATAAAATTTTATGTACAACAACCGGTGGCAGACCAGAGCTGCTCATCTCTGCCCTGTGAATTGAAGTTTTCCCTTTATTTCTAAATGAGCCTAGTGTCATCCTTCACACCATAATTGAGTCTGCTTTGTTCAGTAATTTATGACTTATTTTAACCAGAGTAAAGGTTAATAAGTAGGGAAGAATAACATTCAACCAGGATGGGCTTTATTCTTCTTTTTAGTAATATTAACTCACAACAAAAAGTAGCATAGGAAGTCTGTGTGTTTTCTAAGTTCCTTTCTTTTAAAAGCTACTTTTATTCATAAACTTGAAAATGATAAAATTTTTATTCAGAAATTTGAAAATGAAAACCCAGGTTTATGCTAAAGAAATAATGTCATCTATGCTGTAAAATGGTATAGAAAAGAAGTTATTTGTACCAAGAGGCAGTTGCTAAGAAGAACACTAGAAAATGTCTGGTCATAGTTTTGAAGCATCATGGCTAGTCTTTGTTTTACAAAACACATAGAAGCCCATCTGG
>NW_005294671.1:0-603 GCF_000412655.1 Myotis brandtii
TTTTTTTGAGTCATTCATAAGATTTGAAACAATTGCAAAATTAGAATAATTGAATTATTTGCTAATTCAATCAGGTCTCTTCTCAGTCCAAGGGACTAAGTGACTTTGCCAGTATTGTTTCATTGTTTTTAAAGAAAGTAAGAGACTCAGTAGTGGAAAAAATAAGGCTTCTCTCTTATTCCCTAAAAATAAACTCATAGACCTCAGGTATATATAATCATTTTCTATAACCCAAATAGAAAGAAGCAAAAGATATAGTGCAAGGAGAAAGAATTACAATGTTTTTACACGCAGCCTATTTTGAAAAATAAAAACCGCAATTCAAGTTAGTTTGAATATCACATACTATATTTTTTCTGACTACTGGTTAATGAAATTAAATTTGAAAAATATACCATGTATTTGGTAGAAAAAGTTTAATAAGTTATATGCTCAATAATTGTTCAAGACATGTATTGAAAATCAATGTACTTAAAATAAATTTTAGTATGGAGTAATATTCACACAAAATATACTTGGAGCATTTTCTCTTTGCATTTTAATGTGTGAGGAGGGAAAACTAACATGCGATGCAAGCAAATAAAGAAATGAGAATAACGTGAT
>NW_005294672.1:0-603 GCF_000412655.1 Myotis brandtii
CCCCCACCACCACCCTCCCCCACACCCAAACCGAAATCTGGGTATGTGACCTGACTCAGAATCAAAACCACCACCTTCTGGTGCCCAGGGTGAAGCTCCAGCCATCTGAGCCACAAGGGCAAGGACTATTAATTTATTTATTTATTGCCAGTAGAGTGACAGCTTAAATGGATGTTCTTATGTAGAAATATCAAAAGCTATAAAAATAGCTATTTTAACCAGATCTCACAGTAGGAAAACTCATTTTATTTCCTCTTCATCTAAAGTTTTGGAAACTATTTATCTTTGGAACATGTTAAAATGTGAGCATAATGCTTTCTTAGGCAATCAAACAATTAATTTGAACACATCACAATTCTTAATCTAATGTGTTGCATCATTTCCATTAAATTTCATTTCATCACTCTTGCCATTATCCCATTTAACTTAATCAGTATGAAAAGTACTTGAAAATACAGTTTATATAAAAGATACGAATGCACTCTTGAATTCTAATGAATAGAATAATAGTCTGATGCACTCAGAAAAATATTTTTTCAAAGTTGTTATCAGTAATAGACAGGAAGTATTAGTTATAGACAGGAAGTGTTCAGTATTTACCCA
>NW_005294673.1:0-603 GCF_000412655.1 Myotis brandtii
CCTGGGAAGTCAGAGGAAAGGGGGCCTTGGAGACAGGGCCAGAGCATGAGCCTGGGTCGAGTTGCTACTGCCCAGGGCTCCCCTGGTTGCGAGTCTCGTGGGGACCCTTAGAAAGAAAGTTCACGCCTGAGAAGGGGCATGATCATGTCCTAGAGGGAGTCTGTCCTGGCGGCTTGTCCTGGGGGCTTTTTATCCTTTTTTCTTCAGGTGAAAATCTTAGGGGAGGGTTTCAGCAGAATATTCATCAGCGATCCAGGTGCATTTTTAATATGCTGAGGCATCAAAATAAGTGTAGATGGGAGATTTGGATTGTTCTTTGGTCTATTGTACTGTTATCTTAGGTCTGTCTGGCTTTAATGGGGTTTTGTTATTTGTTACCCACTTCCATCTGTCCCTGGCTTGAGCTGGCACACATGGCGTTCATAGTGTCTGTGTCCTCTGTTGTCCCAGGTCAGGGTGAGGGAAGCTAGGTGTTCTCTGGGTATGAACCATCTGCTCTCCAGCGTCCTTGGTGAGGGAAGATAAGGTCTTGCAATTCACAGACTGACTGTAAGTTGCCCAAACTGTTGAACTGTATTTAATTTTCTTTTCTTTTTTTTTTTT
>NW_005294674.1:0-603 GCF_000412655.1 Myotis brandtii
GGCCTGGATCTTGGGGGGCAGCGCGCCCAGGAACTGCTCCAGCACCAGCAGCTCCAGCATCTGCTCCTTGGAGTGCACCTCCGGCCGCAGCCACTGGCGGCACAGCTTCCGGAGCAGGGCCAGGGCCTCTCCGGGCCCTGCTGCCTCCTCGTAGCGGAAGTGCCAGAAACACCAGCACGCAGCCTCTGGGCCGGGATCCCAGGGGGTGGCCTCCTCCTCCTCCTCCAGCTTCACCACGATGGGGCTCTCGTCCTCTGGGGCTGTGTGCCCAGGGGAGCACAGTGCTGCCGGCCTCATGGGAAAGATGGCGCGGGCCACGAGGCTACTGCTCACCCTGGGGATGGATGGGATGAGGCTGCTGCAATGACAGGGAGTGAATGCTTATTGAGTGCCGACTGTATGCTGTGCTGTCCCGTCCTCAGTCCTGCCTGGGGGAAGGCGGATAGGACACGGAGGCTCAGGGAGGTGATTACTGGGCCTGCAGAACCTCTGGTCACCCCCAGCCCCAAAGAACTCTTAGGCTCAGAAGTCACCTCTTCTTGCCCCTAAATCCTGCTCTTTCCTTTAAAAAAATTTTTTTTATTGATTTTTTTACAGAGAGGA
>NW_005294675.1:0-603 GCF_000412655.1 Myotis brandtii
TAAAATTTAAAGTAAAATAAAAATGGTTTCAGATGTCTTGTTTGGCTTCCCATGGCTGCATGCAAATACTTCCCCTGTAAGCATTCCTAGTGCAGGTAAGAGAAGCGAGGGCACTCACCGTAACCTCCTTCCTCCTTTTTCGAGCAAAAGCAAAGCCATGGCCACTTTTGTTTATAACCTTTAAATATGCGACAGGTTAGTTTAGCTTCTAGAAGTCACCTGAGAACATGTCACACGTGCACAATGAAGAGAAGGGGGAGGTCAGTCTCAATAATGAAGTCCTGGGAGAGCTCTTCCTGGACGTCCCAGCTCCTTCCATCATCAGGTCAGTGTGCAGGTGCTAACCCACTCCCGGGAGTGAAGAATTGGCCCACAGTCACTACTATCTGGGTTTTATTTAGCCATAAATTGCATGCATATATTATTGTATTCTTGTTTTCTATATACCGCAATATACAAGAATTTTAAGAGAATGAGGTAAAAAGTACTACCATAAAAATTCTAGTTATAAAATAAAAAAGTCATGGGGATGTCATGTATGCCACAGGGACACAGTCAATATTACCATAATGACTTTGTACGGTGACAGATGGTTACTAGACT
>NW_005294676.1:0-603 GCF_000412655.1 Myotis brandtii
GACATAGTCTTCTTACCCGTGAAAGAGGGAAAATCTTACTTCTCAAATGAGTCTGTTCAAGTCAAGTTCCATGACAGCCTTTGGAATTTGGGGGAGAAAATGGGCCAGGCCCGGGCACAGGGTGTGACCTGCAACCCCCAGCCTGCCTTCTGTCGTCTGAGCGCCTGTTAGACTCGCTTCTGTAGATCGTTTCCGGAGCTCGGTGCCAGGTAACAGTCTCTCAAATTTCTTACATGTTATGAAGCATCGCAGATGACTCTGTATAATCAAATATGCCATTCCACATCTCATTTGTAATTTCACAATTTAGCTTTCCGCGCCATTTAAGCACATATAGGGCCTCTAGAGAAATCCTTATTTTTTTTCCCCCTGAAAGCTTTTCCGTGTGAACTTGGTGCTGATTTTGGTCTTTGCAGAGTCTAATGAGATTCTCACAAAGTTTTCTCACTGCGACAGGCTTTATAGAATTTAAGAAACTATGGAAATAAGTCCTGGCCTAATGGAAGTCACGGCAGGCCAAGGAAGCAGGGGACAGGAGGCCCGGGGGAGGGGCCGATGTTCTCTCTCTCATCTATTTCCGTTATGTTTGGCTTGACTGGGTCT
>NW_005294677.1:0-603 GCF_000412655.1 Myotis brandtii
AAGTATTTAAAACATATTTTATACTCCTCTTGGAAAACTAATGGTGATGCTGGTTTACAGTTTATCATAATAACTTCATTGGTAGCTGAATTAATTGGAGATACTGACTTTATACAACGTGGTGATTTATAAAATTTTGCAACTATATTTTTCTTCTCTCTGGAAAGTTGTCATGTTCATTTTCTGTTGCTATTAGAATAACTGTTCCATTTCAAAACCTTTACAACAAAGTACTAATTTAATCCATTATATATAGAGTAATTTTACAATCTAGCTTGTTAGAATAATATGTATTAAATTATCATTGACTACATTTTGAAATATTTGTTTAAAAGTGATGGCATAAACTTCATGGTCCACTATTTAAAATTTAATATCTCAATTATTAATTCTGCACTAAATAGGTAAGATTGTTAGGCTACAGAATTTAAGTTAAGTAAGTGATTGTTGTAGGAAAATGTTGTCATCACTACTGTCAGAATCTTCACCATCATCTTCATCTTCATTGTCATCATCTTCATCACCATAGATACTTTTCATTAATAAGTTTATGTTAACTTATATCTAGATTTTAACCCTGACTCTACCTCTTATCTGTATTAC
>NW_005294678.1:0-603 GCF_000412655.1 Myotis brandtii
AATGCCCTTTACCGCTGAATGCTTTATTTTTTATTTCCTAAGAATCCGAGCATTGACACTGACATAAAACTAGTATCTCCTCTCCAGACCCCGAAATTTGACCCGTTGTCCTAGAATGTCCTCCGAAGCAAAAGAAAAGCACAAAACCGTGTCTGGTCCAGGATCCAGCCCAGCATCGCCGACGTCTCGTTCTCACGTCTCTTAGTCTCTGTCATCGCGACCAGAGCCTTGGGTTTTTCTCTCATGACCTTGACATTTCCCGTCAAGTGCAGGCCAGTTCTGTTGCAGAAGGCCCTCCGTTTGGTCTGCCTGCCATTTCCTCACAATGAAATCCAGGCGCTGCATTTTTGGCAGGAAGACCACAGGAATGATGCATGTCCTTCTCAGAGCATCGTCGTGTCTGGAGGCGGGAAGGCTACCGTCCCGTTATTAGTGACATTAAGGTCGGTCACTCGATCGGGGTAGGGTCTGCAACATTCCTCCACTGCACAATTGCAATTCCCCCTCTGAAGTGAGTAAGAAATTGTGGGAGACAGGCTGGGACTTTATAAATTCCTTCTCCATGGGCCATCTGCTAGAAGGAAACACCTTTCTCTCCACTTA
>NW_005294679.1:0-603 GCF_000412655.1 Myotis brandtii
ACAGGCATAGAAAGGATGGGGATGGAGGACATGGCGCTGAGTCAGACATTCATTCCTTGAGTCATTCAATCCAGCCTGAAGCGAACCCCTGGGCTGGGTGCTGCAGGCTTGGGGGAGAAGAGGGTGGCTGACCCATCATTCATTCATTCATTCATTCATCCCTCAACAAACATGCCTCTAGGCCTAGTATGTGCTGGTGGCTTTGGGACAGTGGATGGGTCGGACGTAGCCGAGCCTTGAGCTCCCGGCCTCGACGTGGACCTGACCTTCACCACCAGGGCTGGACGGGCATGCCAGGGGGCCAGGGCAGCAGAGAGTGAAGAAATGCCAGACCCAGCGCGGGGCGCTGGAAACGTAAAGTCTGGGAGGGCAGGCAAGGGGAGGGAAGGAGAGAAAGACCTCACGCGTGTGGAGCGTCTGTTCGTGAAGCACCGGGCCAAGAGCAAGCTCAACAATTCAGCCGCCGGGTCCTATGCTGTTGGCCCATTTCACAGACGAGGCAGGAGGAGGCCAAGGAGGGGGAGCGGCTGGCCCATCTGACTTGCCAGGAGGAGTCGTTCTCCTTATTAATTCCTCATCTTACGTTTTCCCTGCTCAAATGAA
>NW_005294680.1:0-603 GCF_000412655.1 Myotis brandtii
GAAGATGAAGAGGCAGGGCGTTTCATATGAGAGAGGATATATTTTAAGCAAAGGTGCCTGGGCTCAGACAAGAACCCGAGGGCCCGTTCTGTCACTTCTGCATGAAGCATGGCTCACTTCTTGAAGCTTGGAAATGTCAGCGCACCGGGCACACAGAGCCCACGGGCCCCTTCTAACGGCAAGCCCGCTTGCACACGGGTCACCCTGCCGACCCAGAGCGGAGCGACAGCGAATCCCACAGGGTTGGCACTGTTTGAGCGAAGAAACAAAGATTGCTGATATGCCCCTTCTGCCCTCAAATAATCGATATGTCTGTGTATCTGTTTGTTTCCATCCTGAAAACGAAGCCCACTTTGGGCTTCCCTACGGCCATCAGAGCCAAGCCCATGATCCTGACACACAGTTCTGTCTCCTCACCGTGCATGATTTATGCAGGGCTTGAATAATAAATCGCGTGGATGCTGTAGAATTCACAGTGCGCCAAGTAGGTCATTATATAAATCACTCTATAATTTATATGGATGAACCGAAATCATGCAGTAGGAGAACTTCATTAGGAAATCAGTCCTGTGAGTAGATACCCCGGAAGGACTGGCAGGAACA
>NW_005294681.1:0-603 GCF_000412655.1 Myotis brandtii
CCAGTCATGTAAGGATAATGCCATCCCTGTGAAAGTCAGCAGTACACTGAAATGCTAAAAAGCGTCTCTTCATTCTGGCCTGTTTGGTGATGAGCATGGGAAGCAGTGCTCTGACCTGGTGATTGTAGGGACCCATGAATTAAACATTTCAAACATCCTCAGGGCCACCAGTTCAGGCTGCATGCAGAGCACTTTTGCTGTATGCAAGGAGTTCCTTCACTGGTGTACTCCTAATTAAGGAATTGCCTGAGCTTCTTGTAAATGAAGAAAATAGATGTTCAAAGAGAAGTCTCAGAACGAATCCCACTTAATCATGAAGGAAAGTACCCCCTGAACGGATGAGGACAGTAAAAGGAAGTGGATGAGAAAGCTAGGGCTACAGAGAGTTTATAGATTCATTATGATTGAGATCTTCGTGACGGACTCTGGCACTCCTGTCGGGAAGTGGGGGTGCACTCTGCATCTGGAGGAGCTGGGCATGATCACGTGACTTGCTTTGGCTGAGGAGATGTGCGTGAATGGGACACAAGCAGAGACTTGGGAAATATTGGTGCATTAATGCCTGCTTTTTCTTTAATATATTTTTATTAATTTCAGAGAGGA
>NW_005294682.1:0-603 GCF_000412655.1 Myotis brandtii
CTCCCTCTTTCTCTCTCTCTTCTTTCTGGGGCAGTTTTAATTCATAGCCAAGTCTGTCAACTGCTGAGCTCTGTAGACAGATCCTGGCAGACAGGGCCAGCCTGGGATTCATCTCGGAGTTTCCAGCGCCCAGCAGAGAGCTAAGCGCTGGTTTAGGTGCCATATTAGGTAGAGCGAGGGTTGAGCACAACAGCCTCATTCCCCTCCCTGCCCCAGCATCTGGCTCAGGCTCTCTTCCCCCCAAAATGTGTTGACTCCTTTTCCAGGTCATTGACTGTAGCTAGAAATGTTGGGACATGCAGAGGGAAGGCCACTGGAGGGTGGGGAGGCCAGGGAGCCGGAAGGAGGATTACCTTCCGCACTAGCACTGCAGGCACCCCTCTGCCCCTGGCTGCAGCTCTTATAGTGTGTCTCCTCCCTTTTTGTCCCAGGGCCACCAGCCCCCCACCCCCAATAACTGTACCACTTACTGACACATGCACAAACCAAGGTGGTCTTGTTTGAGTTCTAAGATTCCCCAAGTTGTGATGAGGTGGATTCCTTCAATGGGGGTCCAGAGAGATAGGTGGCTTACCTGAGCTCTCAGAACTGGTCTCTGTGGGG
>NW_005294683.1:0-603 GCF_000412655.1 Myotis brandtii
AGACTTTTGCCACATTATAGGAAGGAAGTATAATCATTGAATAAAAGACTTGAAAGAATAGGTGAAACCACTAAAACAAATTAGAAAGGTGCTCAAGAACCGTCAGGGGTGTTATGGTATTATATAATAATTGGTGGTTTCCTCTTTTTAAATATCATCTTAATCTTCGAGGCTCATCCATGTGGTCACATATTGCATAATTTTCTTCTTTTTATAAGCTGACTAGCATCCCATTGCATGTATATGCCACATTTTCTTTAGCTGTTCATCTGTTGATGGGCATTTGGATTGTTTGAATAATGTTGCCATGAACTTGGGCGTGCAGGTGTCTCTTCTAGCTCATGATTTTAATTATTTTGGATAAATACCAAGAAGTGATATTGCTGAATCATATGGTAGTTCTATTTTTGATATTTGAAGAACCTCCCTGATGTTTTCCATAGCAGCTGCACTTATTTTGCATTTGGACCAATTGTGTACAAGGGTTCCCATTTCTCTACATCATCACCAACACTTGCTATCTTTTGATTTGTTTTATCATAGCCGTCCTGACAGGTGTGAGGTGATATCTTGTGGTTTCCATTTGCATTTCCCTGATGTCTA
>NW_005294684.1:0-603 GCF_000412655.1 Myotis brandtii
TCGTAAGTCAAGGCCCCACTGTATGTGCCTGGCATGACCCCCAGGTGTCTGGCTTGGGTGACAGGCAGATAGTGAACCTGAGATGGGGAGGGAGGAGAGAGAGGATTTGGGGGCGGGTGATAGGTTTGATTTTGGAAGTGCTGCGTGTCATGGGTCTGTGGGATATCCCGGAGGAGAGAGCCAGCTGGACACATGGGTCTGCGGTCAGAAGGTGGGGGGTGGGTAGGTCCTTGGAGATTTGGGATCCGCAGTATAAAGGATGGTAATAAAGACGGGGCTGGAAGAAGGCAGCCGAGGGATGGTCAGCACGGCCCCCTCTCTACCCTGGGCCTCCCGCTGGCGGTAAATTAGCTGAGGTGCCCGAGCACCTGCCATCTCCTGAGGGCTGGGGGCACCAGCCTCTGGGGTGAGAGCTGGGCCCAGGCCCTATACTGCTGCCCACGTGCTTGAGGGCTGGCAGGTGCCAGGAAAGTGTCCCTGGACTGCCTCAACCTAGATGGGAACACCAGGGAACCCCTGAAATCACAGGCTCCCCAGGGAGGGCCAGCGATGGTAGCCCGGCCCCGGCACTGCCCTCAGGGCGGTCCCCTGACACTCCAGGGA
>NW_005294685.1:0-603 GCF_000412655.1 Myotis brandtii
TTGCATATTAGCCTTTTATTATATAGGATAATTTGAACATAATAGAGGAAACAGCATTCTATTTAGATATACCCTGATTTCATTTAGAACTTGTCAATTAAGTCAATCTTCATCTCCAGAGGGGACATTGGTCACCTTGTTCTGGTACTACATCCCCATATGTGCTATACTCCCTCGCCCTAGAAAGGTTTGCGGCTTGAAATCAATTACATTAATATTCTTAAGAATGAAAGGCTGAGATCTTTTACTTGAAAATACAGTTGACTTGAAATCAGCCCTAAATAGTTTCTAAAATGTAAAGGATGATAATGGACAAAAGGGGCTGTGTCATCTTGTCAGCCAGTGAACCTGAGGTGTTTTTTTATCAGGATCTAAGAGACTTTGCAAGACTTAGCCTCTGCTACTGCCCTCACTCTGCTCTTTACACTCAATTAGCCTGGCTCCTTGATGTTGGAAGAAGACACCAAGCACACTTTCCCCATAACGCTCTTCCCAAAGACATTTGGGCAGCTAGTTCCATCATCTCATTTCATTGTCTCCCAACTGTTATTTCCGGAGTCCCTCCCTGATCACCAGACCTAAAGAACACCCACCACTCACATT
>NW_005294686.1:0-603 GCF_000412655.1 Myotis brandtii
GAAGACCACTTGGATTCTTACAGTACATCAGATCATTTAAACACTTGCTTCATTGAGATGCTCAGATTTTTTTTTTCTGAATCAGTCAGCAGACATTTATCATCAAAGGCACACAAAAAGCTCTACCTTAAGTGTAAAGAGCAAATTCCCAGAGCTTTGTGTAAAAAGGGAGCATATGGCTCCTCTCTCCCTCCAACTATGAAATTCTATGTTGTAGAACATCAAGGCAAATCAGTGCTGACTTCAAAAAGAAACGGACAGTCTATTACCACCAATAACTGAAAAGTATTTTTGAAACTAGCTTCAAAAGGATCAAGAATTAAATTTTGTCTTTTTATTTTCTCTACCCTTTCACCATTAGCCACAACTTATAAATTATTAAATTGGACAAGCATTTATTATTCCTGCTTTTTGCTAGCATTCTCTTATTTTTTTACTTCAACAAGTATTTGTTGAATACCTACTGTGTACAGATTTCCTACTGGGATGAAAATGATCTTTCAGCTTTCTTTCCTTCCTTCTGGCCTTCCTGCCCATCCTTGCCTTTCTTTTCTTTTTCTCTCCCATCTTTGCTCGCTTCCTTCCTCATTGGTAGCTCACTGT
>NW_005294687.1:0-603 GCF_000412655.1 Myotis brandtii
AATCTGTTTTATGAACTCTTGCCACTTCCATGAAATTGTCCCAGGCTAGGCTGTGGAGTTATGTGATTATCACTGAAGGAAACCTGACTGTACATAGCAATAGTCATCCAAGGCCAGGTAGCCCCAGCCTAAAACCAGGTAACTGCACACACATAAGTGAGCCCATTAAAGATCATCTGATCCAAATCAGGAAAACCATAGACTCATGAAAAATGATAATTGGTTATTGTTTTAAAGAACTAAATATTTTGAGTAGTTTGTTAACTTACACAAATTTCTCAAAATGAACTAAAGGGGATACATCTAGAGGTATTAAAAAGTTACCATAAAGTAATTATTTAGCAGAGTAACATTTAAAGTCCCACTGAAAAAAGAAGTGAGATGAAAACTGCTTTCTTAAAAGAAAAGGAGTAGGCTTTTTTGTAAAGATACAGAGGGTGTCATTAAGAAGAAAGACAATCCAGAACATTGGCTTGAGACATTCAAATGATGCAAAGATATGAAAAACTAGTTTCATTGTGAGTTTCAGAACTTTTCTCTTTGACATAATAAGGCCACGACCATATTTCTACAAGATACAACTGGACCAACCTCCAAAGAACA
>NW_005294688.1:0-603 GCF_000412655.1 Myotis brandtii
AAGGCCCTGTATGCTGAAAAATCCCTCCGTTTTAAGCAAACTGAGATGGTTGGTCATCACTGTCCAAAGACCTTTCCACTGTAGGAAAGCATTGTTTTAGGGGAAAAACTTGCCCTCTGTGCCAATTAAAATCTTTGTAAAGCAGCTGTGCATGTGTAAATCCACTCAGAACTTCTATTCCATGGGGAAAGGCTTGAGTTGGACTGTTTGGATGTCATTTGGGCATTTTCCTGACATCCAAAAAGTGCTTGCTTACTGAGCTTTGAATGTCACATGTTTTGTTCCTCAGAGAGTCACTCAGTCATCCCAGCCCCTGCCATCTGACCAGAACAGTCTGCCCAGCCTCCTTCTGCCCTGGCCACCATCCCATGTGCCAGCCTCCTCATGGCCCCCTTTTGCTGCTCAGCCCACTCTTCGCACTGTGACAAGTACTTAACTGGCCTTGGATTTGCATAATCCTATGGGATATTATCTGTATTTTATAGAGGAGGGAATGGAAACGTTTAAAAGTGAAGCCCTGGCAGGTGTGGCTCGGTTGGTTGGGCATCGTCTCATGCATGGAAAGGTTGTTGCTGGTTCAATTCCCGGTCAGGGCACATGCCC
>NW_005294689.1:0-603 GCF_000412655.1 Myotis brandtii
AAAAAAAGGGGGGGGGAACCATTTAAAAGGAAATTTCCATTTCTTCCAAATTCACCTTAGTTTATTTTAATTGAATATTATTTTGGATTAACTCAGTGGATGAAGAAAAAAATCCCTCGCAATGCATTTTATGAATCTGCTGTTTATATATAGTGATGGAACGTCTATGGCTCTGTTTGAGGGGCCAGCATTTTGATTAAGAGACATTTTGACTATTTATAAACATGCTATGGTTTGTTTGGACTTGGATCATTTAAAGTCATACTGAGTTAAACATTATTTCTTTTAAATGACCCATCCATATAAATACAGTTAGAGGCTGCAGTGTATTTCCATGTTTGTGTTGTTTCAAGTAAATCTTAGTCATGGTTGCAACTTGGCATTCTTTCTACATTTGACATTTGCAAGTATATCTCATAAACTCTCAAGGGCTAAACTGAGGTTGGTTTTGTTCCCACTTGTGATGAGAATGCTCTGAAGGGCTCAATAAGTAATACTCTGAGGGGATATTCTCTACATTAGTATTCTCACTGTCTGGCCTCAGCCCAGGGAATTTATAGGGGTGGTAAGACAACTTTCTGAAAACAGTGAGGTCGAGCAAAG
>NW_005294690.1:0-603 GCF_000412655.1 Myotis brandtii
AAAAAATATGATTATTTTGGTAACAGGGACTGTGGCCACAGAGTGAATTGATGTCTAATGTGAGACTAATTTTAAACTAAGTGCAGAAGTACTTGAAATATGTGGACTCAGGATGGAGAATGTGCCCGAGGACTTGGTGGCTCAGATCAATTCCACCGCAGGTATTGAGTGCTTGGTACTTACAGATCTCTGCTAGGACCCAAAAGTCCAAAAATGAATAAGACACAGCTTCTCCCTGAAGGAAGATGAAGAGAAAGAATATGTCAATCCATGATGTTGATTAAGGGTTAGCAGATTAAGGGAAATTGGCCCAAGTTTTAGATTTAGGTTTCTTAGAAAAGAATATGTGTGTGCTTACTCATGAGGAATGACTGACGTTATCCAACTGGAGTAAAGCAAGAACATTCTTCTTAAGGAGATGAAATGAAATCACCAAAAAATAAAGCATGAAATAAAAATATAGGCATAGCTTAATAGTATTTAAACACAAATTGCAGGATAGAATGTGGTTGGAAAAATAGGTCAAAGTCTGCTTTTACATGGGGAACTTTGTTTGTCCTGATAAGAACCTTCAGAGGGGCTTAAAGCAGGAGAGGAATAGAG
>NW_005294691.1:0-603 GCF_000412655.1 Myotis brandtii
TCTTAGGTTACACCGTGTTAGAAAGTGGAGAGGAAATGGCGTTCCGATGCCCATTGGCCAGGGCTGGCATCATGAAACTCACTTCACATTCTCCACTCTTTCATCGCGTGTTATCTTTCTGGCCAAGGACTGAGGTCAGAAGTGTCTGCTGGGTTGAAGTGCTTGTTAATAGGATGACATTGGAATGGAATCGACATCGTCAGGAATAGCGAGGACACGGTAGCACTCTGAATACCACCTTCCTTCACATTCCGTGCAGATGATTCTGTTCTTGCTCACAGAGAGCATGGAACTAGTTGTGGCTAATTGCTGCCCTCTCTCGACAGCGTGTTAGAGAAGCTAATTTATGACTCAGGAGTATTTCATGTTGGAGTTGGGAGAAATCTCATCTCCAAAGATGAGTGATTCAATCTGGAGGAGGGAGAGCCTCACCCAACAGCCAGAGCTGCTTAACGAGAAGAACCGACTGAGACCCCGTGTGTCAGGACCGACCGTCCCTACGGTGTCAACTACATGGAAATCAGTCACTGCAGTTTGCCTAACAATGTTTTCCGTGTTACGAGTCTCACACATAAAGTGGACAATGGTCAGAGGAATTCAAAA
>NW_005294692.1:0-603 GCF_000412655.1 Myotis brandtii
GGGGAAAATGTATTTTAGATGAAAAGGGAGTTATAAGTAGAAACTCAAGCATGATATAAGCCGTATTGTAACTTTGTCCTTGAAGCAGCAAGAAAGTTTACCAGAATATGACTAACCCTCCTTGATTTAAAATAGATTCCTTATCATTTTGTTTAAATATTTTCTAGAAACATAAATTCCCCTCTCAGTTTTTAAAAGTGACATTGATATTCCCTATTATCTGATTATGAAAAGTAAAACATGTCATAGATTTTGCCTAAATACTTTAAAAAAACATGATCTTGATACAACTAGAGGGCTCCAATATTAATGGGCTCTGTTGACACTTTTACAGAGCACTTGCTGGTGACAAAGCTCATTCCATTATATGTATGTTTATTCTAGAATAATATTTGGAAAAGCCCTAAATGGGACAAAAACCTATTTCATTTCTAATTTCCATATTGTGAACATTTTATCGCCATCTATATGTACACAATGAAGATATATGCTCTCTATTGTATATATACTAACATAAAAATATAACTGAGACCAAATAGGAGAGGATGCATTATCGTTCTTTAGATAAATTGTAGTGAACTCCTGGTCAGAACAATGAATATT
>NW_005294693.1:0-603 GCF_000412655.1 Myotis brandtii
TTGATTTTAGCCAGTTAAGGTTTGGGGTAATTTATTATCTAGTTAGTTAACTGCAATGTATACAATCAAACCTCATGGAATTAGTGACGCACCTAGCACTACCACACAGAAACAACAGGACCCGGATGGATAAAGGCTTCTTTATGTCATTCAAATGGCAAAAACTCCACTGCACTGGAAGCAGAAGAACTCCAGGATTCCAGCTGTGGTCTACATCATGTCACACAGAAATAATATTTTTCTGAGAGCAGCTCTTCTCTCTTATAATCCCTTTTCTGTACTGTGCCTCAGATTCTGACCCTATTTGGCCATTATACTCCCTACTGTGATCTCATTATCCAGGGGTACATTCATTTACTTTAAATGTCATAATAGTAACATTCGTAAACAGCTAGCTGTTCAACAATAGGCTGCATAAATAATTTATAGTATACCCATATAATAAAAAACCCTTAAATTTATTAAAATTGATACTATAGAAGGGTATCAGAGGCACAGAGAGGTATTCCCAGTATGTATTATGAAACAATATGATCCCATTTATACATTTTTATATATGCCCGGCTGGTGTGGCTCAGTAGTTGAGTGTGGACCTATGAACCA
>NW_005294694.1:0-603 GCF_000412655.1 Myotis brandtii
ACAAAGTCTTTCTTGGCTAAGTCCATTATCTCTCCATAATCTGTATCTTTCCTGGGTCTGTCTCTATGACTGGTTTTTGTCCCAGCTCCATGTTGCATCTTTCACATCTTCACATGTCTAGTAAATTTTGATGGCATATTGGACATTGTGAATACTACATTCTTGAGTGTCCAGATTTTGTTATCTTCCTTTAATAGTATTGCGGGTTTTTGTGTGTTTTGCTGTTGTTGTTGTTGTTTTGGCAGGCAGTTAAATTAATTTTGAATCAGATTGATCTTTTTGAGTCTTGTTTTTAACGTTTTTTTGTAATGACAGGTTTAGACTAGCTTTTATTGTTGGGCTAGTTTTGTCTATGACTAAATCATGACCTTTTTGAGTTCTTTTCTGCGTGCTCTGTTTATGCAACAAGGTCTCTCCACTTGACTGATGGGAACTGTGTGAGCTCTGGAAATTGTGAAACTTACAAATTCCAATAGTGGTTCTTTCCTTGACCTTGGAGAGTTGATCCTATGCATGCAAAGTGCAGTTTTCAACCAAAAACTCAAGACGGGAGGGGAAGCTCTCAAAGGGCAGTTCTTCTGTGTGGCTCATTCCACCCCATCC
>NW_005294695.1:0-603 GCF_000412655.1 Myotis brandtii
AAAAAAAAAAAAAATCCGTGGGACTTGACAAAAGAGGACCTTGAGTGAAGTGATAGGCAGTGTCCTCCTACAACCTTTTTAAATAGCAAATGCAATAGAGAATTAATTTACTCAGCCCTTGAAAAATGACAAGGGTTTAAAATTGAATTCAATTCAGCGAAGGCAATCCAATGAGAGGTTTGTAATGACTATGGTCCACATATGCAGCCTTGATTCAGGGCTCGAACCTGAATTCCCAAAGAAAAGGGCAGTTCTACCATAGTCACCAGGGTCACCGCCCTTGAACTTCAGTGGGCTTGAGGACCTACTGTGTGCCTAGCACTATGCTAAGCATTGTATGGGACTGTAATGAAGTAGAATTCTCATCTCAACGGGGGAGAAAAGAAGTTTCTGTTAAGGCTACATATACTTTAGAAACGTGGGGACAGGAATAATTAGTCCAGGAAATAATTAACCACAGAAGGACTTACAGAGCAGCTAGATCTAAAACTGGCCCTTAGGATTTAGAAGTATGTTTAAGTGTGAGAATGTGTATTAAGCCAATAAGTAGCTGGTAATTTAAGAACAGAACTCTTTTTTAAAAAAATATATATTTTATTGATT
>NW_005294696.1:0-603 GCF_000412655.1 Myotis brandtii
GGGGGCTGGATGGGGATCGGTATATAACTCCTAATATTAGACTATCCATACCCCTTAAAGGAACCGTCAGCCAGAGCATTTCTATTGATGGGATAACTGGGCATAACATGGTAGACGTAGGAGGGAGTGTGTCATCTAGATATATGGCCACACCTCCGTGTCTTCCGCTCTGTGAGTCGGAACGAAAGATAGAGTATCCAGGAATATTTATCTCGGATGAGCCCACATCAGGGGTAAGCCACGTCTCTGTCAAAGCTATTAGGTGTGGCTTACTATCTAAGGTGATCTGTTTGAGCTCATCCAGTTTATTCCACAGGCTTAAGCAATTCGTGTAAATTGTGGATAAAAACCATTCGGTTGAATGGCATAATTTTGACCTATCATTGTAGGCTCCATCAGTCCAGACAGCTGATGTTGCCTCAACTGGGACAGAGGTGGTGGCGGTGAAAGCAGGAAGTTCCAAGGAGTCGGATAAGCTTTGGTGTGAATAGGTCGGTTCTCGATGCGAACGGGCGCTTGGAAGAGAGCGTGCGTCTTGAACCAAGCGGGATACAGAGGGTTGGTTCTCTGATGTTCCGGCCTTCGGGGAGTTTTGGGCTGAGC
>NW_005294697.1:0-603 GCF_000412655.1 Myotis brandtii
CACAAAAAGTCTACTATCCATTTGTCACCGTACAAAGTTATTGCGATATTGGAATATGTAGTCACAAAAATTGAAGATTTGTTGTCTCCTTTCCAGTAATACCCAGATTTTTTTTAAGTATTCACATCTCCTCCACAAAGTCCTTGTGTTTTCAGGAATTTAGTCCTGCTCCTAACTCTGGGAATGGTCCAGTTTGGTTTAATCCAAGCTGTATAGTCCATTCCCGCAGCAAAAAATCACTTGCGGGTGAATGACCTAAGCTAGCCCAGTTAGGAGAATCTCTGGGCTTGCTAAACTAGACGAAAGCACTCTTTCTCCCTCTACTGGTCATGAAAAAGAAGTTCATGTGGCTGGCAGCCTTCCTACAACCAATGGTAAGAGAAGTACATGTCAGAACGTGTTCGACAAATAATTGTTGTCTTTACCAAAGTAACACCTTGGAGGATTATATACTTATTCTAAAGAATAATTGGCCAACAAATTGAGGAATTCCTATTTGAAAATAGAGTTTCCAGTGTATAGCACATTCTTTTAGGTATATATTACCTCACTGGTAGAAAAGCACTGCTCTTTGAGGGTAGCTTTTATTTTTATTTAAAAAAA
>NW_005294698.1:0-603 GCF_000412655.1 Myotis brandtii
AAATCATTTATTTAAACAAATCATACTTTATTAATACTGTAACATTCATGTGTCGATTTCCTTACTATCACTTTTAGCATGTCATCTTACATACTTGTTATCAGTTTTCTTTTTTACTAGAGTATGCTATTCTCAACTTTTAAAATAAAACTCTGCTAAAGACACCCACATGCTTAATAGCTGCCAATTCTTCAATCCAATTCTATCTTTATCTCAGAGTTTCCTCACAATTTATTTTGCTCTAAAATTCCCACTTCTATTTTTTAGCATAAATACGTATTCACTTAAAAATTTTACCATCATTTAAAAAGTTTGATAAGAAGGGACAACTGCTTTATGTTTTCCCTACTCTATTTTGAAATCACAATTATATCTAAGACTATTTTAGGAGTATATAATGACAAATGATGGATGCATTTGAAGACTACTGATTAGTGAAAATAAAACATTTATTACAAATAATTACTTTAATTCATGAGCCATTAAATCTATTTCAAAAATTTCACTATTGTGTTTTCTGAATGCTAATAGTACCATCAGATTAGGTGCATAAAACACCCAAATTTTCTGAATTTTTAACAATTAACCAAGTCATAGAAGTGA
>NW_005294699.1:0-603 GCF_000412655.1 Myotis brandtii
ACATATTAAAAACCCCTTACTATGCACTAGATACTAGGTCCTAGAGACACAATCTTCATTTCTTTATTCAGCAGATATAACTAAGCTCTGGACAGGAATTACATTTTGGACAGGAATTACATTTTTAGGAAATTATATGGTCTAGTATGCTGTTGAATTGGTCAACATCTTGAAATCTTCCTTTCCCAGTGATTCAACTCTAGGGATTTCCCTGCTATGATAATTAATCATCATGACTGGAATGGATTTGGTTTACAAAATTTTGCTTTACTACAAAAGTTTATTTTATTCTCTTCATAAATCTCAGAGTGTTTATTTTGTATAGTTGAGTATTTTTTGTTTTCTAAGTAATGTGGTGTTCAGAGAGATATAATGTACTTTATAGATTAATTTATGGATTTTGATGGGAAATCCTCCATCAGACCAATGGATTTGGGGGCACACAAAGCAGTAAGAGGTATGAGCTTTGGGGGCAGAGAGACCTGACACTGAGTTCCTTCACTTAACAGCTATATTATTTTTGCTTCTTCTGAGCCTTGGTTTACTTATCTTTGAAAAGGGATAACAATATCTCCAGCTAGGAGGATATTGAAAGGATTAAAT
>NW_005294700.1:0-603 GCF_000412655.1 Myotis brandtii
CCCTTGCATGAATTTCGTGCATCGGGCCTCTAGTTATGTATAAAAATAACAAGACAATTTAAGTGTGATAAAAATAATTATCAAAAAAATTTGTTCAGCTTCACTGTTGGGTTTTGTGGAATTTTAATTCATTTTTGAATTGGAGCAGATTTATTAGTATGCCAAATGGATCGTTATCAATAGAGTTTTAATAAACATTACCATGTACTGTATAGCAAGGAAACCGAGCTGAGCGTGCCAAAGTTTCATTCTCAGAAGGGTTGTCAATGCAAAAATAGCCTCCTCCCCTGGGTACAATATTTGAGAGACTTTACAATTCTTCAGAGAATGATCGGAAGTCTCCTTACAAAAGAAGCACTCAGTTGTGGCTTTCAGACCGAATCTCAGTGTTTGTTCCCAGACTAGAAATTATCTCTGCTTTCCTGGCTGTCACTCTGCGTGGCTATTCAATATAGAGCAGGAACTATTTTGTGACCATCTGCCACTTATCTCTTCGGCGCCAATCTCCTCCGCCGTAATCACTATTGATTGTCCAAATGAACCCACCAGAAACTGAGTGTAGCAATTATTACATTTGGGTTAGAAAGCGCCTTTGCCACTGTA
>NW_005294701.1:0-603 GCF_000412655.1 Myotis brandtii
TGCTGTGCAGAAGCTTTTCATTTTGATGTAGTCCCACCTGTTTACTTTCTCCTTAGTTTTCATTGTCCTTGGATGAACTTTGTCTGCTGAGCAAACACTGGGCTATTTCTTCTCCCTTAGGTCTAAGCCCCAATTCCTAGTCCTCTCTCCTGTGGTTTCAGTCTGGCAACCCTACCACTTACTTTCTTTCTGTTTGCCTAGCCCTCTGGGCATTAACGTTCTTGATCTTGTGAGTGTCCTCAACATGCCCTTTGTAAACTTTCAGCCTTCAAGCAATTCTATAACCAATTTTCTGTATTAAATCCACTTTGAAACACAGAGTTTTCCATTTTCCTAACTGGACATATTGATATAGTTCTTGGAACCAGGAGTGGTTCTGAAAGTAGACCTTCAAGTAAACAAAAGATTGAGTTAATGTATTTTTAGTGATCATAATTTGCTGAAATAGAAAGCACTGAAATGAAAATATTGAAGGGACTTAAGAAGAAAGGAAAAGATTCAGAATGGTCAACAAAGAAGAAGCAAATAGAGAGACTAGTTGCTCTTTTCCATCATAGATTTGACACAGGACACCTGCTAGGTTTTGCATACCCTCCCTATGCC
>NW_005294702.1:0-603 GCF_000412655.1 Myotis brandtii
AAGAGTACTTACGCACGCACCACCCCTGCTCGGGGAGCTGTTGGAAGCTCTTCCAGAGGTTTCACATAAAATGCTGAGCTACTTTGTGTGTCACCTGGACAAAGGCAGGATTGGGGCTCATTTCTTCCCTGAGACCTTTATGATACAAAAGAATATCACCATGCTTTACACATTTAGCAGTTTGCTGCTAAGAATCATGGGTCAGGATGGGAACCTCCCAACCTAATGATTTCGACTACTTTCTTCCTGTAGAAGTACACTCTTGTTGTTGGAAATAGACAACCAAAATCCTAAGGGTCTTTCAAGGCCCAGGTTTTAGATAAATCACTTAACATTAATGAATGTGAAAAATATAGTGTGGTCCCTCTCAGGCAGTGGTTCTCAACCCAGTCTATACTTTAGAAGCAGCCAGAGAGTTTAAACATACATTACATGTGCCGGGGCCTGGTTGCTCCGTGTTTTCACTGGGCAGCCAGGTTTGAGAATCATTGTCTTAAGAATATAAGCAGAGACACTGGATTTTAAAAAAAAGAAAAAGAAATTCTCAAGAGTTGTACAAATCTGTTGTTTTATTTTTTAATATATTTTTATTGATTTCAGAGA
>NW_005294703.1:0-603 GCF_000412655.1 Myotis brandtii
ACTTTGTTCACTTTTACTAAATACGGATGATTTCCAAGCTTAGGGATTATAAAATATAAAGTATCCTAAATGAAATTTTCAAGCAAATTAGCCTCCTGCCTGAATACTCAGTGACAAGATAAATAAATAGTACATCATGATTCATTTAAACTCACATGACTAAAATTAATGGTATTACTACTTTCTCTTTTACCACATAGGAGGATAATGCACAGAGCAACATAACTTCACTACTGGAAACTTGAATATTAGTGTTGAAATGCACTTTTTCACATTTTAAACCATTAATTATAATTATGTAAAATCAAGAAAAGAGAGAACCATAAGAAAATTTGTTTTTAAAACAAAACAAAAACTAATCTGTGATTGTGTAGTTTCTTTTTCCTTTGAGGTGACTTTCACGATCGCTTGCAACATGCTACTCACTTGGCCTCATTCTATTTCTTTGGTAATGATGAAGGAGAATGACTTATCAACTTATACTCTACTGGGAGCTAGGTTGTCTTCTTTTTTTCTTTCTTTTTCCCCACAATGTTTGAAGAAACTTGACTTGACTGACTTATACTCTGGCTGCTGCCCTTCTTCTTCCTTCTTCCTTCTTTC
>NW_005294704.1:0-603 GCF_000412655.1 Myotis brandtii
ACATTGATTTGAGAGAGATACATAGATTGGTTGCCTCCCGCATGTGCCTTGACTGGACCGGGGATCCAGTCTGCAACCAAAGTATGTGTCCTTGACCAGGAATTGAACCAGCAACCCTTTGGTCTGCAGGCCTATGCTCTCTCCATTGAGCAAAACCGGCCAGGGAAGTATAACTCCTTCTTTGTCAAATTAACTAATTCATGGATCCCACATTTGAAAAATTGCCTACTATACTCACTAGAACCCCTGCCTTCATGGAGCTTACATTTTCATAAGGAAAGAACCAACATCAGATGATACAACAGATCAAATGTGTGAGACGTTAGTGGCTATCAAACCTGTTTTGAAAGTAGCAAAATTCTCTCTGCTAGTGAAATCCTACATTGAAAATTCCCCAAGTTAGGAATAGGGAGCTGCTCTTGGGTGGTTGGGGTGGGATGTGTGGTGCAGGGCTCATTTCTTCTCCTTCCCTCACCCCCTTCCTTTTTCTAACACTCACAGAGACCCCCATTGCTTTGCAGAAACTCCTGCGCTGTTTATGATTTGCAGTTAAGAATAAACAAGCTCACCCTAACCGGTTTGGCTCAGTGGCTAGAGCGTCGG
>NW_005294705.1:0-603 GCF_000412655.1 Myotis brandtii
TTCTATAGGACATAAAGATTTGCATGTGAGTGTATGTGCTTGTTACATTGACAAAAAATACATTTTAGGTCCCTAAAATGCAATCAATTCATCACCAAGGATAGATTTGTGAGCCAAAAGAAAACTTTAATTTCTTGAGGAGCAAGAAATTAAATGATATAATATTATACTATTTACTCTGAAAACATTATTTCGAAAATGATGCATTTGCTAAAGATTTAGGGAAGCATCAACACTCAGGTATAGCTAAATGAGAGATTCTCCCAAAACCATTTCTGCTCAAAATACATGCTTATTTTGAAAGTGACATAGCAACGTTTTCCCAAGTTAATGTTCTTTCTCATTCATAATTCAAAGCACTTAATTATGATTAAATATAATATTAACTCTGATGTTATATCACTATGCTTTAAAAAAAAAAACCTAGGGATGCATATGTTCAATACATTTACTTAATATATGAGAGTATTATTAAATACTCTCTAACAAAAAATTAGAAACACCTAATTAGGTACAACCATTAGTAATCAAATGGCCCAGTAAAATATATTCAGACAATGGGATACTATAGGCAGTTAAAAGGAAAAAGCTAGACCCATGTGT
>NW_005294706.1:0-603 GCF_000412655.1 Myotis brandtii
ACCATCTTCTCCACAGGGAGTAAATATTCATTTAAAGTTGACATTTGTTCTTTTGTTGTTTCATTCTACATAGTATAACTTAAAGGGAAAGAACTGGTATTGTATCACAGCTTTCCTTTCCCAAAGTTCTGAAGGTTGAATAAGTAGTACTTAAACGATTTTTTTGCAAAGCAGAACATGGTCTTTAAACTTGAGTTTTCAGCTGGTATTAGACAAAAGCTTCCAGAGTTTTTGAACCTTCCAGAGTTTTTTGCTCCTCGGGGCTAGAAACACTAAGCAGAAATCAGAAGTTGATAGCCTACAGTTATCTGGCCTTTAGACCTATTTTGATTGGCTAAATGTTATTGTATGTTGAATTTAAATGCATTGAGGCAGGTTATATACTATTTCCATGGTAAATTCCAATCTTTCGTCTAAATTTCAGCTTCTCCATAATTTTTCTTATTCTACCTGATCTTTGAAGAGACTTCCGTTTGTAACCACTTTTCTGGGCTTTAACCTAAATAAGATTTTACCCTGTTAACAATTAAATAATTTCCAGTTACCCTTCTTTATATGACAACTGAATTTATCCCTAGGAAAAGGGCAGGGTTTAAAAAAAAA
>NW_005294707.1:0-603 GCF_000412655.1 Myotis brandtii
TTTTTATCCCTTCACTTGATCCTGTAGCCACAAGGAGGACTTCAAAGTAAGCCACTCTGGCCCAGGGAACCCACTGTCACTGATGGAAAAGCAGATCACAAGGTGTCCCAATCAGGGACTGGCATTATCTGGAGTTTCTGTGCCATCCCAGATAGCATGTATCCAATATCTGTTTGGTGCTTTGCCCCCTTGATTATTCCATGGTGCTAATGCCTCCCTGGCTAAGAGCTAGATGTCTACGTGAGCCAGTAGCCACATCCGGTTTACGCCTCCCTTCAGTTATCCCCCCTGTTCTTCCCGTTGTGGTACTGTTTCTTCCTGGACAGTTTGCTTCCAGGAGAACATTCAGTCATTCCATGAGAGTTTAGCACTATTAAAGGCCCTTCTATTGAGCATATTGTTGGCAAGGGAAACAGTGCCTTGGCCAGCAATCCACTGCCTGAAACATGCTGATAGTTCCTAACCATGCACAGTTTTGCATAAAAGTGTCTAGCATGGAAGCACCTACTGTTTGGACCTGGCTTCTTGCCCTCCCGGCTGCTGGGGCTGCTGCTGCCTCCCTCTGACCTATGACATAGGCTGGCCATGGACAGATTATGATGC
>NW_005294708.1:0-603 GCF_000412655.1 Myotis brandtii
AACCACATCAAAATTTACAACTAAAATACAGAACAACAATCATTCAGAATCACCTGGAATCTAGCTGAACAGAAGTCCTATAGCTAGGGAATTAAAGAAAAAGCACATTGAGACTGGTAGGAGGGGCAGAGATGCAGGACAGAAATGCTGAACCAGCTGGTCCCACCCCTACATGTGGTGGTTTAAAATCAGGAGGTATAGCTTGGCTGTGGAGATTTCACTGAGGAGTGAGGTGTCCCTACCCACCACCAGGCACCCAGTCCAGGGTTTTATTGCTGGGAAGAGAAGTACCCACAACTTCTGACTGTAAAAACCAGTGAGGGTTGTGGCTGAGGACACGGAGGCTGCAGGAGTCCCAGGCAGTATCTCTTAAAGGGCCCACACACAGATTTATTCACTCACTCTCTCTAGCACTCACAGCTCTAGCACTTTGGCAGCAGTTTGAAAGGAACCTGGGACATTTGGGGAGTAACTAATTTGCTTGGAAACAGGGTGAGAGCTGGAGGAGCAACTTTCTCCCCAAGAGAAGTGCTGGTAGAGGTCAGTGTTCCTTTGCTGAGCCACAGAGTGCAGGTGGGCATCATATCTGTATCTCCATGAACC
>NW_005294709.1:0-603 GCF_000412655.1 Myotis brandtii
TTAATAAAATTATATAGATTTCAGGGGTACAATTCTAAAATACATCATCTGTATATTGTATTATCTGTTCGTCATCCCAAATCAAGTCTCCTTCCATCACCACTGTGCAAATTCTTTTAAAGACTCTTAGGACAGATAGTAAATGACTGGTTCTGATAAGGGTGGAGCATCTAACTTGAATGGCTTCTCTTTCCCCCTCCTGGGGGCATAAGCTTAAAGAAGAAGGTGGTTGAGATTATCAGCAGTGCACTGAGGCCACTCCCTACTGAGTCTTAATCCTAACATTTCCTCAGTCCCGCTCAGCAGGACCCTCAAAATTATCTGGTTTAAAAGTTGGCCTTTCTCCAGTATTTCCTCTATTCCCCCAAAACTCTGCCACTGACCCTCTATTCCACTCTGCCCTCCCTGGATTGGCCAGAAACACCTGGCCCTGAATTGAACTGATAATGTCTCTTACTGGCCTTGGTTGTAAGGGTATTGGAATGTTGTCTTTCTACAGCTTGCCTGATTTCCTGCAATTTCTGTACATCCCTAGGGCTGACACTGTTAAATTGTTTAAATAGAACATCATCCAAAACCCTTCTCCAACTGCCTTGTTTCTTC
>NW_005294710.1:0-603 GCF_000412655.1 Myotis brandtii
AAAAAAGAAATGGTAGCTCTTTGAAAAATAAAATAAAAAAAAAATTGCCATGGTCTAATGTCTATGGTTTCCCCATTTCCACAAGTAAGTTATATTGCAGTCATATGTTTCTACTCTACCATCAAATACTGGGTATGATGAGCAGTAACATTTTGCTAGACCATGATGATCTGAAGAAGCCAACTGCATGTAGGCAGAGATTCTTAACCTTGAGCTGGAGACTATAACTGTGTTGTACTTTGTGGTGTCTTCACCTGGGAAAGATCTTACATATGAAAGAAAAGGTGTGCATGCATATTTGGGGAGTCAGTGGAGCAGCCTAGCAGAGTCTGATAGGTTTTTACTCACCCCTGTCTTTTTGTAACAGAAACCTGAATTTTATTTAGCAGGGCATGAACATGTGGTAGGAAAAACACTTGATGTTTTTTATTCGAATTATGCTTTAGGAAGATTACTCTAAAACAGTAGATAGTATTCATTAAAGGAGGGAGACACTGAAAGAAATGATTCCAGCAAGAAGGCTATTGCAATATACAAAGGCGAATTAATGAGACCTAAATAGAGCTGGATGCAAGGGAAATAAAAGAAGAGATGGGAATATTG
>NW_005294711.1:0-603 GCF_000412655.1 Myotis brandtii
ACCAAAAAACTGACAGCACCAAATGTTGTCAAGAATGAGGAGCAACAGGAAGTTTCATCCATTGATAGTGGAAATACAAAATAGTATAGCCACTTTGAAAGACAGTTTTGCAATTTCTTACAAAACTAAACATAGTCTTAAGGTCTAGCAATAGCACTCCTTGGTATTTCTCCAAATGAACTGAAAACATGTCTACACAAAAACCTGCACATGGATGTTTATGCTATGAACATTTGAAATTTGAAATTAAATTTGAAATTGCTTAATTTATAATTGCTAAAACTTGGAAGCAACATAATGTTCTTCAGTAGGTGAATGGATAATGAACCATGATACATCCAGACAATGAAATATTATTCAGCACTAGAAAAAAAATGAGCTTTCAAGCCATGAAAAGACAGAGGAAATGTAAATGCATAGTACTAAGTGAAAGAAGGCAATCTGAAAAGGCTACCTGCTATATGATTCTAATTATCTGACATTCTAAAAAAAGGCAAAACTATGCTGATCGTTAGTCTCCGTAGGGTGACTATACATTTGTCCAAATCCATAGAATGTCATTTATACATTTGTCCAAATCCATAGAATGTACAACACCAAGAG
>NW_005294712.1:0-603 GCF_000412655.1 Myotis brandtii
AGTTGGGGCCCTGCCCAAACTTACCACTCTCTGGCTTTTAATCTTGTGTAGGTAAGTCTTTATTAACCCTCCATTTCTTCCTCTATGAAATTAAGACAACAATAACTGTAAACTCATAGGGTTATTGAGTGGATTAATAACTCATAAGATTATGTAAAGAACCTGATCCTTTCTTATACTTTGGGTTCAGGTTAAATGTGAACCCCTCTGAAAGTTCTTCCCTGATCACCTTATTTGAAATGTTCTTGCTATTCTTTTCAATTCATCACCCTTTTTATCATCTTTATAATATAATCTGTGATTATTTATTTTGTTCACCTGCTCATTAGTTTACTGTCTGTCTCCCCCACAAATCGGTATACTCTATGAGGTTTGGGTCTATCTCTATCCTCAAAGCCAAGTAAATTTCTGGGATAATACTTTATATAAAACAAGTATTAACAAATGAAGAGTGTGTAGTAATAAGTCAAGAAAGGCCTTAATAATAAATATTATTATATAGGAAACTACACATTTAGTGTAAATGTTATCTTGTTCAAAATTAAATTTATTGGGGGTGACATTGCTTAATAGAATCATATAGGTTTCAAGTGTACATTTCTA
>NW_005294713.1:0-603 GCF_000412655.1 Myotis brandtii
GAGGAAATTTCTGTGCTCCTTAAGCTTTATTTCCTTGTTCCAAATGCAGTTAGAGGTATTTGCTTACATAGAGAAAGAAGAGGTATTTGGGTCATTATTACCATGGTGGGCCATGGCATTTGTTTACAGTTACCTTCATTAGTGTGAGCTGGTTTTTGTTGTGTAACAAATTGCTATTTACAAATAAAGCTCTGCTTGTGGTTGTTTGTAGTAGTATGATTTTCTTGACTTGTACTTCCAGAATGCAACTTTAGAAAAGTAGGTTGAATTTAAGTTTCAACGAACTGTGTTTTTTCAGGTTTGCAGCACCTTCTCGAGTGTGTTCAGAGACCCTTCCTTATCAGTGTTCTAAACCTTAGGAATGAAAGGAAATGGATGCAGCATTAGAGATGAAAAGCATTCATTTAGATTACCTTGGAAAAGTTATTCATTTAGCAAAACTAGATGTTTCATTTAGATTGTTCTTGGATTAAAAAAAAAGGAAAGTATAAAAATTCAGAGAAAACATCTTGGTAATGACATTTGTTGGAAATTAGAATAACGTGATCCATTTTTTACATTTAAAAAAAAGAAACATCCTATATAATAAAAGGCTAATATGCA
>NW_005294714.1:0-603 GCF_000412655.1 Myotis brandtii
TTCTGTGTTTTCTTCTTTTTTAATACTTAAACCCTGCATTATCACAGCATTTAGAATTCTTTTAGGAGAGTATTTGTGGGTAGCATACCATGTCAATTTTTGGCAGAAAATGCCTTTATAGCACTTTCATTTGGAAAGACACCTTCACTTGTTATAATGATCCTGGCTGACAGTTATTGCTCTCTCAGCACTTTGACATTGTCATATTTCTGTTTTCTGACATTCATTGTGACAGTAGAGAAGTATGCTGTCAAATTGTTACCCTCTTAAGGTAAAATTTTAGTCTTGCATTTTCTAAAATCTATGTCTTATTTCTGGTGTTTTTCATTATCACCATGATGTCAAATTCATTTCTCATATCCTGCTTGTATTTCTTTTGAGTCTTTCAGTTTGTTAAATCTTTCATAATTTATTTCATTGGTCACTTATCAGTTCTATAAAGTCTCAGCATTCTACCTTTCAATATTTTGTGTTCTCTCCTATTCCTTCTGAAATTTCAGTCAGTGAAAATAATTGATCTAGGTATGTAGCCCACAGTAATGGTGAAAATGCAAGCATTCTTTGCCACCTTCTAAGTCAGTGGTTCTCAACCTTCCTAATGCC
>NW_005294715.1:0-603 GCF_000412655.1 Myotis brandtii
ACCTGCTGCTTCTAGATTTGTTATGATTACCTTCATAGTGCATAGTGGCGAGATTTATTAACTTGGAGGTTCCTCAACACATGGAAGAGAAGAAAGAAAAGCCTAAAAGTGAATGACTCTGGCATCAAGCTAATGATGATATAACAAAATTTGTTGCATTTGCTTGGTCCAACAGTCATTAAATTCCTGAAGAAGCAATAATATACAGAGTATTCCTGAATAATTTATGTCAGGAAAAAAAAAGTGACACCTTTGAGTAGAAACCCTGAGATTTATTAGTAAGAGAGCATCAAAGATCCCTTTGATCCTCAGTTACTGTTCTAGATTGGAATGATGATGTTATTGAAGATAAGCCTGGTGATCCTACCTCTGGTAGCTAAAAATGCTCTACAGTAGTAATACTTGATTAGTAGCATGGTTTTAGAATGTATAGCAATTTTAAGTGAACAGTTTAGAAACATTTGACCAATATAGTACTTTATTTAAATTTCAGTGAAAATTTTTTATTAAGGTAATATCAATGTATCATAAATGAAAAGTTATCATTTCTGAAATTTCACACTCTAATAGTCTATGGCAGTGGTCGGCAAACTGCGGCTCGCG
>NW_005294716.1:0-603 GCF_000412655.1 Myotis brandtii
CTGAAGGAACATCACCAGTTGATTAGTCCACCCTCTGCTCATCCTCAATGCCCTCTATGGAGCTCCAGGTCACGTCTCCATATTCCCCTGAGACGTGGACTCTAGTCACCGACTCCTGGGCTGTTCCTCCACTCCACATCCTATTGTCATTGCAAGTAACCTCGCCTTCCCTGGGATGACCCCTACCCCCTCCACTCTGACCTGCCGGCTCCTCTCTAGTTCAGCTACTCCCATGGCCTCACCCTGGATGCTTCAACATCTGAAATAATAAACTCTGAAATGACCTTTCTGAACACCACCTCTCATCATTTCACCTTCTTCACTGCCTTTATTCCCAGAAAACCTGCTCCTAGCCTGCCAGCCCTGTCCTCACACCCTTTTAATGGGTCTTAGGTCTACTGATCCCACACCATCCCTCACCCTCATTTGAATCCTCTCAATCACCCAACACTCACCTCTTCCTTTCTGCCTCCATGTTCATTGAGTCACTCCTTCCTCATTTCCTCTTAGGGAGAGATAGTTGCCCCTTGCTATGTGCATTTTATCTGTACCTGTGCCCTCTGCCTTGTGTCTCCTTGATTACATGTCTGTATCTTCTGCTGG
>NW_005294717.1:0-603 GCF_000412655.1 Myotis brandtii
CGATGCTCAACCACTGAGCCACACCGGCTGGGCAAGACCTCATTTTCAAATAAGTTACATTCACAGGCACCAGGGGTTAGGACTTCACCCTATCTTTTGGGGGGCGGGGGACACAGATTAAGCCTCAACACTTTCAGAAATTGTGAGGCTGGGCCTGGCCTGGGGATTCGCGGGCCTGTTTTTGCAGGTCCCTCTTGCTTTGCTGCAAAGCGCCGCCTTGGAAACTAGAGGCCTGGAGAGTACATCCAAGTGCCCACCAGGGGGCACCCGTTGACCGGAGAATAACAAACGTCCCTGTGGTTTTATTCAATTCCCAGATGAGTCTGTTCCTTAGCTTTATTTCCTTAATGAGGATCAGAAAACGCGATAGCCCAGAGAGATTCGAGGATTTTCTGATTTTTCCATTCAGAGAGGTCCGAGCAGCTTTAAAACTCATTTTCCCACACACGTAGCAAAGGGGTGGGAGTCCACCTGTGCAGGTAGATTCTTGGGGGCGAGAGGGGGCCCCTCAGAGTCCCTACAAGAGGACACCGTGTTGGGAAGCCGGAGAGCTAAATTAGAGGGGCCTGGCGCTCCCACTGGATCCAAGATTTAACTGAGATC
>NW_005294718.1:0-603 GCF_000412655.1 Myotis brandtii
TGTGGAGTTCCTTGGAAAGTTCAAAGGTGAGGGCACCTTTGGTGACAGTTGTAAACTAATTTACAAGAGAATCCAAATAGATTGGCCTTTCCAATGTGAGCCAGTTTCCCGGACTTACAATCTAGCCCCATCAATATTCATTCATCAATTCATGTGATAAGCATTTATTGGGCACCCACGGAGTGGATACTATAGCACCCCTTCAATCAGTTCCTCACCCAGGCCCAGAGCTCGTTAAATTACAGTCAGGTCCTGTTGTTCTGTTCGAACCCTGCCATTGTTCCCATTTTACTCCAAGTAAAACCCAGCATCCTGCAATGACCCCAAGACCCAAATGACCTGCCCCCTTAACCTCTGATCTCAGCTCCTACTACTCCTCTTGCCCGCCCAGCTGCAGCCACGCCCCCTCACCACTGCAGGGCTTTGCACTGGCTGCCCCTCCCTGCAATGCTCTTCCCCCAGATACTGACGCTGTCCAATCCCTTTTCTTTTCAAGGTCAAGACTCAAATGTCTCAAATGTCAGTGGGATCTTCTCTGTACACCCTAACATTTCAGCCCTCACATCTCTCACATCTCCTCCTCCTAGCTTTAGTATTTTTTTT
>NW_005294719.1:0-603 GCF_000412655.1 Myotis brandtii
CATTTTTCCTTTTTTGAGGTGGACTCACAGTGTTAGGAACTGTTCATTATAAGTGGTGGTTTTATCTTGAAAAAAGTTTTTTTATTAAGTAGAAAAAAATTAAGTTGTTGAAATTTATGCAGAATACAGTATAATATTTATGTAAAGGCACAAAATTAACAGTAAACAAAATGGCATTTGTTTCCACAGGTGTATGTATGTACATGTATAAACACACACACACACACATGTACACACAAAACTATAAAAATGTGTGGGAATAAATGTCTCTAGGGAGAGGAAAATGGGACTACTAGGAAAAAAGAAACCCTTCTCATCCTAGTAAAACATGTTATATTGCTTTTCCTATTCTATTTCCTCGGCCTTTAAAACTTCTAGCTCTTAGCAAACTGTCATTCTCCTCAACATGAATAGTGTGTAATATTTGATGATTTTAAAACGCACCTTGGAGCTCTGGCTCGTGTGGTTCAGTAGTTAGAGCATCAGCGCAGGGACTGAAGGGTTCTATTCCTGGTCAAGGCCTCGTACCTAAGTTGCAGGTTGGCTCCCTGCCCCTGCCAGGGTGCATGCAGGAAGCAACCAGTTGATGTGACTCTTTCACAT
>NW_005294720.1:0-603 GCF_000412655.1 Myotis brandtii
ACACACACACACACACACACACAAATACACACATATACACACAAACAGATGACTCTTAGTAGCTTCTACATGATAGAAGAAATCCAAGGACAACTATGTCTATGACTTCAACCAGAAGTGGATCATAGAATGAAATCTGGAAAAAATAATTCTGACCTTGCATGGAAAAACAATTCCCAGTGTGTTTACTATTTATCTAGAAGTTCTTAGAGTAGTCAGATTTTTACAGAAGTAAAATATTCTAAAACCAAAGTATCCCAAATACAGTACTATTTGTCCCTTTTCAGGATTTATCTCTGCAAACTCGGTTTAAAAGCCCCTCCAGTATCTGTTCTACTGCAGATAATAGTTTCCTATTATGCCAGGACTTTCCTATTATGTCCTCAGCTAATAATGCTCAAGCATTTAGAGGGATTTTAGGAGAAAATTCTTAGAACTGAAAAACTATTCATAATTAAATGAGTGAATTGTAATGGAGGCTATTCAGGAAGTAAGAAAGATATTTTTGGACTAGAGCCCTATAGGCATTCATATCATATCTATTTATATAAAATCCAAATCAGTGTCTTACCAAATTTATTATTATATTATATTATATTATAC
>NW_005294721.1:0-603 GCF_000412655.1 Myotis brandtii
GGAAGGGAGAGGGAGAGAGAGAGAGAGACATTGATGAAAGAGGAAGTCATCAACTGGCTACCTCCAGCATGGCCCCCACTAGGGATCGAGCCCACAACCTTGGAATGTGCCCTGACAGAGAATCAAACTGGCGATCTCTTGGTTCCTGGGTTGACACTCCACCGCTGAGCCACACCAGCCGGGCGGAAGATTAGTTCTTAATAAATGCAATGCAAACGCTGCCAGCAAAGGAACTGAGAGAGAGGCTTACTTAGCAAGGCCTACGTGTCTCTAAATAGAGTTCCTAGTGATTGATGCTGGGACAGAACCTAGAAGATTCCTTCAGGAGTCTCGGGGCAGCTCTGCACAGGTTGGGGGTGGGAGCGGGTGGGCCCAGTGGCCGTCTTTGAGTCTATGGCCATTTGGTGTGACTGCCACCCTCCGTAGAGCCTTTGCTTCCCTGGAGCGCACAGAAGCATTTATGTAGCAGAGGAACCAAGAGATCATGTATACAGGTTGGCTTTCATCTTTAAAGCAAGACCAAATCTCTGAGCGGTCATGGCTGCGCCGTCTCAGCGGTCCAAGTTCCGTGTTTTACACAAGACAGCGAAGAAAGAAAACGTC
>NW_005294722.1:0-603 GCF_000412655.1 Myotis brandtii
ATTTAAAGACTTAAAGGCCCCTTCTACTAAGTCTAACAATCTCTGACCTGGGCTGGCCTCCGAGTCTATGGGCTCTGTCAGCACTCCCCACGAAGCTGGGCTAGTCCCTGTTGCTGGGGTGGGGGTAGTGGTGGGCTTTCCTCTTACGGGGTGCTGCCTGTTGGATAAAACGAGGTTGGGCCCTATCGCGACCGGAGGTATATAATCTTTTATATCTAGTTGGATTTTAAACAGAAGACCATCATCGTGTCGGTCTTTGTATAGCCGGAGCCCCCAGGTTACTCCCTGTTGCCATTTATGTAACTCATATGCCTGCCCGGCCGGGGTAAAGGAGATAAGCAAGGCGTTAATCCATCCCCCAAACCTGTAGCTACCTTCCCTGGGCCTTTTAACTTGGATGAGGTCCCATGCAGGGGGCCCCTCGATCCAGTATCCAGTCCCAGTTGTTTCACATCCCCATGCAGCACAGAAATACTCCTGTTTGGACCCGCAATTTTTCTTATGTCCCTGTCTGTCTCCTGGGCACACATAGAACGGGGTTTTTGAGAGGCGTTCACGGGTCTGCTGGTTACGGCATAGTCCTATATCCGTGACCCAACTTCC
>NW_005294723.1:0-603 GCF_000412655.1 Myotis brandtii
CAGTGACTCTGCCAGGACTGGGGTGTCCCCTTCCTCCAGGCCCTTTCATAACTGCCACTGATGAAACAGCGGCTCCCAGTGCCACACCCTGGCTGGACCCTGGAGTCGACAGGCTGGAAAAGAGAATTTTCATGTACTTGTCACTCAACATACACTACTCACCCCCAAAGGAAGAGACATATCTTGCATCTCCAACAGGAAGAGGAAGAAAAGATTGCTCCCTGCCCAGACAATGGGAGACTGCCATAACTCAGCCAATAAAAAGTCACTATACTTGGAAATTCCAGTTTCCTCCAATGGATGCTTAGTTTACAACAGCCCCTCCCATAAAACAGCTTCCTCTTCTTTGTTTCACTGGACTTCTAGGTGGTTTGCCATTAGGACACATGTTCCCAATTGCCATTCTTTGTTGTTCCCAAAGAAACCCATTTTGCTGGAGAAATAGCTGACTGTCTCTTTGTCAGAGGTCAACAGGCATGAGAAAAGGAAATATAAAGCTTCTGCCAACACATCCAGAGAAAAGCAGATGAAAACCATAAACCAAGCCAATGGACTCCCAACACATGACCTAGAGCAGTGGTCGGCAAACTGCGGCTCGCAAGC
>NW_005294724.1:0-603 GCF_000412655.1 Myotis brandtii
ATCATAACATGACTTCAACTTTCAAACCTGAGTCATTTCTCTCCAAACTACAGAAGACTCCACACCTTTCTGCACGTCCCTCCTTACACAAATGAAGTAAGAATTTATGCCCCACATTATAGAGAACTGCACAGCATGTGTCATATGTGCATAACATAGAATTATGTGAAATGAGATGATAGACAAGTAAAATGAATGTGTACATGGAAGTTTAAATAAAATAGAAAGCAATCAGCCTCATTCACAGGCAACCTTGAAAACAAGTTGCTTATGCTCTTGACTCTAAGAGTGGAGGCAGCCGCTCCTGTGCTGCGAGGCAGGGGCCCTCCCTGGCACCTCAGTGCATTCTGGGAGGAAGGAGAGAGACAGGCGTCCCAATTATCACTGGGGGATGCATTCCAAGACCTCCTGTGGATGCCTGGAACCGTGAATGGTACCAAACCCTATATTTTTCCTATAGTTTCGTATCTGTTATAAAGTCTAATTTTATAAATTAAGCACACTAAGAGATTGATACCAATAAACGGAAGATTATAGCAATTCACTCTAATAAAAGCTTTGTGACTGTGATCTCTCTCGCTGTATATCTATCTACCTCATAAC
>NW_005294725.1:0-603 GCF_000412655.1 Myotis brandtii
CCTGTTTGTATCTCAACCTCAGTATGTGCAAAAATACATCACTCTGATTCTCAATAACCACACTCTATCACCTTCTCCAAGTCCTAGCTTCAGTTCAGCCTCCTCTGCTATTGGACTTCCATGACTGAAATAACTCCATAACTTATCCTTCCTGAGTACAATCCCACTGCCCTTTCTTCCTTTCACCACTCAGTTCATCCTGCACATTGATGTCAGGAAAATCCACCTAAAATGTCAACCTGACTGACCCTATAGTACACGTGTTCATAAATCACACGCCTAAATAATGCAGTCTAATAGCTTAAATGGGACACAGGGACACAAAGTATTTATTCCAGACTCATCCCTTCACTCAATAGAATAGAGTCAGGCAAAGTGGATGGCTTGCCTCTCTTCCAACAAAACTGTCATTTCCATAATTAGCTGTAGCTATGTTATAATTACCTTGTAATTGACACATGGAAACTTTATTCCTCAATGAAAATAAATATGTAAACAATAGCATGTAGCTTCAAGGTCTTTCTGGTTTTGGTTTCTAGGTCTGGTGCAGACATTCTTATGACACTGAGCAAATCACTTACCCCTCTGAGCTATCCATCGCAC
>NW_005294726.1:0-603 GCF_000412655.1 Myotis brandtii
TTTTTAAGAGTGGTTTTTAATAAAATTGCAAGTGAGCAGCCTTGACTCTTCCTCATAGCTGTATTGTTGAACTTCTCATTTGACTCCTAATATATACCAAAAAAATTCTCCAGTTTAACGCAAAATACAAGGTAAGCAGGTGCTTGGCATTTCTGCAATGTGAATTCAATGTTATCTTTTATCATTGTGTACTGTCAACTGTGTATGGAACTGGGGCAATGTTTATATGGAAAAAATCACCTGCCTTGATCTTGAAAGTATTTCAAATATTTAAGAGCACTTTGGCTGTTTGTTTTTTAATTTGTGGTTAAAAATTACGACAGTGAGCATAGATTTTTGTTGCTCTTTTAATTAATGTCTAGCATTAAAATTAGGTTTTTGTTTTTGCTTTTTACAGTTTCATGTTACAGGAAAGATTTATACCATATAAATATAATTCTATAAAGAGTGTATATAATGAAGTATTTCATGTTGCTTAAAATAAAAACATGTATAAAAGAGGACTTGGTGGAGCCATCATGATAAACTTTTTAATACAAGTCTTAGACATTGGTGACAAGAGTGCCTTTTTAAATTTTTTAAAATATATTTTATTGATTTTTT
>NW_005294727.1:0-603 GCF_000412655.1 Myotis brandtii
TAGTGAATCTGTGGTTTTGAAATTGGTCATGGTTGTGTATCACAGAGCCTATTCCCTCTATTTTACTGCTGTGAAGAGAAGGAAGAATACAGAGATACATCTAAGTACATTTACATTGTTTCTGAAGCCCATTTTTTGAAATCTTAGAACAGATTATAATCCCTAGAACCAGTCACAACTTAAAATCAGAAGATATTATTAAAAGCTGAAAGAATACGTAAAACATTCCTTTTCTTCCTCATCCTTCTCCAACAGCGTTTTCCAAAAAACAAAATCCAGATTAAGCCTATCATCACCAAAAGGCAGGTCAGAGTGGTGGTAGAGTGGAGATAGCCTAGATCAGGAATTAGGAGACTTGAGCTTTAGACTCAGCTATTACTCCAATTCTCTGTGAACTTGGGCCAGTTGCTTTACCTCGCGGAGCCTCATTTTCTCTATTTGTGAGATGAAAACAAAAAATAGAGTAGGAAACTCTCAAGTTCCTTTAAGGGCTAAAATCTTGTGATCTATATAATATATACATTTCTTATTAAAAAATAATGAGACTTGGGTCAAAGGTAGATTAATTTAGCCCAGCCGGTGTGGCTCAATGGTTGAGCGTTG
>NW_005294728.1:0-603 GCF_000412655.1 Myotis brandtii
AAGGGTTCCTTTTTTAAAACAACACCTGGAATACAGTTGCTATGAAAATGAAAATAGCATGATAATATTCTGGACACATTTTTAGAATTCAGACTCTTCTGGGTAATCTCACAGTAAGGGGTTCCTTTTTAATTGCTTCAATCAAAGTCAACTGCAATATCACCAAGTCCAACCCCTTCCTTTTACAGATGGAGAAGTTAAGGCCCAGGTACAGAAAACAATGGTCCAAATGGTTAACATCACCATTAAAGCAGGATGAGTCACAAACATCTGCAAGGAAAATGACCAACCCCTGGTATTTCTTACCATGTGGCAGCCCAGGGTCTGTCCTCAGTTCACCGGTTCACCAGGTTAGGAGACTGAATTTTGCCGGTGGCCTGTCATCCAAAGCTGGGCCTGCATCAGGCCAGCCACATCCTTAAGAACTGGTGTGTGCACCTCACCAGGCTTTCAGTTGTGTCTCTGGTGGGCCGCTCCCCCCGCATCTTCACCTGGACCACTCCCGTCCTCATCAGAGGGTGGTGCACCTGGACTCGCAGCAGCAGCATCTCGCTCCAGGTAATTGACAACCTCCCAGAAGGGTTTCGGGGGCGAAATCCGGTT
>NW_005294729.1:0-603 GCF_000412655.1 Myotis brandtii
TGTTTTGTTGGCTGTTGTCATTTTTTTATTTGACAATATTCTAAGGGAAAAGAGATCAGTACTAAATAGTCAGGTATTGCAAGTTTTAAAATTCTTGTGGCACACCACTTGACAATTGCTGGTCTACTCTCCTCTATATACCTTACCATTCTAATGTTTCCCCCTAACTTCCCAGAGATTCTTCTGCAACATGTATTATTCTTCATCATGAATTTAAATGAATCTTACTTTTTAGCTGGTGTCTTGTGCTCTTGACCTATTCATTAACTGTCAACAATTCAATATGATAACTCATATGAAACCCATCTGTCTCTGAGTAATATTACTTTATAAGAATTGTTCTCTAACTAGTTATTTTGGGCAACTGAGGATATTTCAACATATTTTGTGAGGTTTAGTTCTCTACATTAATTTATAAAACGTTTCATTTGTATTTAATGATGATTAATAATATATATTTTATATGCCTATAAAATATAATAATTATTTGAATAAATATAAATCTCCATGAATTACTCTGATAATTAGCATCATTTTTCAGCATGCATAGGGCCAAAGACCCTCTATGCAATTATAGTTTAACTAGAGGCCTGGTGCACAAAA
>NW_005294730.1:0-603 GCF_000412655.1 Myotis brandtii
CACAAAAATATTTAACATGTACACAAAATAGCAGATGATATAGCAATGGAATATTGAATAAATAAATTCAGAAAATCAAATAAATATCATATAAGTTCTACAACATATTTATGTATTTAAACTTTAAGGATCTTATAAGTAGATAACTAAATTTCTTAAAATATTAGCTATATAAACTTTTACTTCTTTGGTATATTCAAAATATATTCTTGAATCTCATTCTCTCTCCTTAAAATTTTTTTACACTCTTAAAGCATATTCCAGTACCCAAATATGTAATTCATATGACTTCATCCCAAACTGACATTTCAAAAGATGAGTTCAAATACATTTGCAGAGATATTTTTTAGTTCATTCAAGCTGAGCAGTACTTCTTATCTTTTGAAATGTCAGGTGGCTGGTCTGAGGAATATGGAAACAGATATCTTTTTAAGCAGCATCACACATTCGTAGAATTATGACTTGGTTTCTCTAAGCAAACTATTGGAAAATTATTACTTATTTGTGTGCAGACATTTTTCTTTTCCGGGGAGGGGGGGGGAAGCAATGAAAAAGAAGAAAATCAACCATTTTAATTAATTTGTATTGGGAGTTTGACTTGAA
>NW_005294731.1:0-603 GCF_000412655.1 Myotis brandtii
CACTGGGGGGATTAGGACACATATGTTTAATCAATAAAGAAAAAAAAACACACAAACATCTGTGAGGAAGGAATTATAGCGTTAATATATAAATGACTACAGTGTTTTTGCTCCTGTATGAAATGAACAAAATGAGGGTAAAAACATATTGGAAAACTTGGTGATCTTGTACAAATCCCAAGTATTTTCAATTTTTAATCTGTCTAGGAGAGAAAAACACATAAAAATGCCTGACTCAAATCCTGTACAATAGATATTGATTTATGATTAAATGTTTGTATTTCTTTGTTCATGAATAGTTGTCTGAACTTATCTTTTTCATTAGTGTCTCTTAGATAAGCCATTATTTTTATGCTTTAACATATGTTCCTTGCTATCTTTGATATCAATAATATTAACATGTTACTGATCCAAATGTTCAGCTTGGGGAGTGTTTTAATCTCATACTTTTAAAATTGCAAATAGGAAATTCTCTTGTGATAGCTTGTAGGAGGATTTCAGAGAACTATAATCACTAATAATTAATTTGTGTCTTTAGAGCTAAATAGAACCCTCCTTGATCCCTAAGCAAGCAATGCCTGCCCCACAAATCAATGTCCCTGA
>NW_005294732.1:0-603 GCF_000412655.1 Myotis brandtii
TGAGACTGGATAAAGCCACCTAAAGAATAAATACAGAGAACAGGCCGCTCCAAAGTTGAGAGGGTCAGAGAAACGAAAAGAAACCAGCCAAAAAGGTGAGAAGGAGCAGCGATGCCCTAGAAATCAAGAGAATAAAACTTTGCTGACTTCTATAAAACTCTGAGTTTCGGGGGTGGGGAGGAGCACACCAAGTTATTATTGTAAAACGAAGTCTGTGTTTGGCGAATACTACAGTACTGCAACTAAATTATGGTGCCCCCAAATGGAGGAAAGCAGATAAAAAGGACCTCTTACATAATGGCACTTTAACGGAGTTAATTCCACTAGGTAGGTAGCACTACACTTATGCAGAGCCTGATCCACTCCCTTTTAAATTTATCCAGAGATTCAGTCTAAAAGGAGAAAATGAATGGGTTTAAAATGCCCTTCTCAAAATACCACAGGGAGACTTGTGATGGAGAATATCAACGGAGCTCAACATCAAGGACCAAAGATTAATCCTTAGGGTAGGGGAAAGGGCACAGAACTGGACACAGCACATTTGCGTTCAAGTTCTAGCTAAATCACTTGCTAGCTGAATGCTACTTGAATAATTGTGGGCCA
>NW_005294733.1:0-603 GCF_000412655.1 Myotis brandtii
CATTAGGAAGGTTGAGAACCACTGGCTTAGAGGAAGACAATCAAGGACATGAATTAAGAAATGCAATGGCAGTGAGAATGGTCTGAACTCTGACTCCCCTCTCAGCACAATACTTGGTGCCCCAAACCCACAAGTCTCCTTTCTCTCTTTGGCAGGATGCAGGAAGCTCATACTTCGTGGTGACTTTTAGGCTTCTCTCTTGGTGGCTGTGTGAGCTATAGCTTGGCCACGTCAGAGAATTGCACATGTATCTCTTGGTCTGATATGTTTAGTCTGTAGCTTCTGATGTCAATTCTTTTTTAAAGAACTAATATTGACTTTGTGGCTCCAATATTAAAAGCAACAACAACAGGAATAAATTCAACAACAATAGCTACCATTTCTTGAGCATCTTTTTGTGTGCTTGGCATTAGAGCTAACATCAGCATCATCTTATCTGATTACCACAACAGTTATACAAAGTGGGGAATATTATTACCTCCATTTTACAGGAAAGGAAAGCAAAACTTTCTGAAAATCATACAACAAGCTAGAGCTCAGTTGCAAATGTAGAGGTTCGAAACTAACACCTAAGGATAATCAGAAGCACAGAAAATACAGGGG
>NW_005294734.1:0-603 GCF_000412655.1 Myotis brandtii
TATCAAACCTGCTGAGAGGGTCATGAGAAGTCTTTGAATTTACAGCTGGTCGATCAGAAGTAAGGGTGACAACAGGTCTGGTGACAGGGTGACATCGTCAGTGGGGGCAGTCTTGTGGGACCGATCCCTGAATTTGTGGGACCTGACGCTAACTCTAGGTGGATAGTGTCCAAATTAAATGGGACTACAGGACACCAGCTGATTCTGGACGGGCCACTGTGAGCTGATGACTTTCCTGTAGTGAGTGCCTCATGCTCACGATAGGGTTACTTTGAAGCTAAAGTTGGGATGCTCCATCCTTTCAGTCAAACAATGATGAAGTAAGGAAAGGGAGGACAAATAGGAACACGCAACAGACACATATCCTCAAGAAGGAAGTCACCAATAATGAATAAAAATACTAGGGTGGTGAACAGTGTACAGTACAAGAAAAGATTTGCATGCAATAGAGAGCTTTGTTTAAGGACAAGTAGGCCTGGTTTCGAGGACAGTGATCCCCTGAATGTCGTGGAACTGGGTGGGAAAGAGAGGGCAGATACACCGGCAGGAAGAGGCTCAGAGCTGATGGAACTAGGACTCTCCAGCCTCCTGGGCCAGATGCTC
>NW_005294735.1:0-603 GCF_000412655.1 Myotis brandtii
CAGACTCCACTTCTTAATGGGCGCAGCTGCAAGGCGCATTGGAAAAGGAGTGGACAGAGGGAAGGGGAGAGAATCGTGGCCATTTCTGCTTCTGTCTGTTATCTATAGCTCTGAAGTCAGGAGGTAGGAATGTCGTCCCCTTAGGCTCTGCCTGGGTAAGAGTCCCCAGCCAGCAAACATCCAAAAAAGGCCTTGCCTCTCTCTGAAGGTGTCCTTAGCCAGCCCCTCGGCTGCATTTGCATATTCTGATTGGTTCCCCTACTTATCATCTGTCCCAGCAGGAAGAGCCTTTCTTGTCACCAGCCCCCAGAGAATGATTAAAATCCCACACTATCGTCCAGACCTTAATATGAGGTTCCTGGAGGCAGAAACCTGACTTGCCCTAATTTTTCATAATTAATTCATCAAGATACCTAGTGTGGCTGCTGCTCCCTTCGGGGACTCTCTGGCTTTCCCCCAAGCCGCCCACTGAGTCCCTGCCCTCCTTGTCGCCTGGGGGAAGGGAGGCTATGTTTATGGAAGACCTACTGTGAGCCCAACCCCAAAGTGAGTTTTATGTGTGTGAATTCATTGCCTCTCTCTACAGCCCTGCCATGCAGATAG
>NW_005294736.1:0-603 GCF_000412655.1 Myotis brandtii
TCAAGCTCCAGAATAAAGTATAACCTCATTTCACTGTTCAAATGAATTACAACTCATTTCCTGTCCCTGGACCAGAGAAAATAATGCCACAAAACGTAGGCTTCGTCTGTTCTACCTACATTTTATAGTATAAGATGTACTTCTAAAAATAAAAAATCAAATTTTATGTCTGTTCTTTCTAGATACTCTGATTCCTCCTCCTCACCCCTGTTCTTCCTAAAAAGAGTTTTAGTTCATCATAAGGTCACTAACTATTTCACATATATTGCATTAAACATTCGATCCTCATTTGTCCTATTAACTGAGAATTGACCAGATGGCTATTCCTCTGACTCTCTCTCCTGAGCAGGTTTTAGTTAATTAAAAATGATTATTTTTACTACATATTTTATATATCAGCCAGATGTTACCTGTGGTCATTTCTGGAAAGGATCATTTGGTGGTGGTTATAAAATATCTATGCTCCTTTGGGAGGCAAGACTCTTGCGCATGATCAGGAAAACAATTGTAGGAATTGATTTCACCTCATACTTTTTTCATAGTGTCCAAATGGGCATAACGTTTCATTTCCTTAGAAAATACAATCAAATCAAATTCTTTCTT
>NW_005294737.1:0-604 GCF_000412655.1 Myotis brandtii
ATGCTCAACCACTGAGCCATGCCAGCTGGGCCAAATTATCCATTTTACAAGGATAACCATTTATCTAAATATCTTTCAGTGATACAAGCATCTGTCCACTTTCCTAACTCTACATTATCATTGTTAACATGCAGCATATGATTGTATACATGGACTATGTGATGAAAAATGAATGATCTCACCTCATTGTCTAACCATCTTAAGAAACAACTTCCCAGAAGTGTTCTTATTCATTTCCAAGGGCTCATAAGTATTGTCTATTTGTTTTGTACATTTGTCTGTCTGAAGTTGATATTAAATAACTCACAAAATGATTCTTTTATTTCCAATAAAAACCTTAAACTTTTATAATCACTAAAAATACAAATATAATTGAAAATCTATATTTACAGCTAAAATTGGAAAAGATAGGCACATGTCTCGGGGCAGATGATGTAATATTAACAGATGACAGAAAATAAGGGCTACTCCAGCCCAATTGGATTCTACCTGCATTATTTCTTTGAGAATCATCCATTTATTCTTTTAACCAATATTCATGAAGAATTGATTATATGCCAATAGAGATTTCAGGTACTTGTTATGCAAATAGCTATTGCAGTGG
>NW_005294738.1:0-604 GCF_000412655.1 Myotis brandtii
CTCACAACTGTAAACCTACTTCTGCCCCACCCTGTATGACCTTACTAAATCCCCTTATTTTACTCTTATTCTAATCTCAGGAAAGCATACATTTGCATTTTTTCCCCAGAAGGCATGTCATAGGAATAATGGCCTCTTTTCACCCATAGTGGAAGCAGTTCTAGAGACTGTTTTAAAAGTTGCTGGAATTGCAATTCGGGTCAAAATGGCAGAGTAGGTGACCGCCTCCTCCCGTGACCACATCAAGTTACCACTCACCTGCAGGACAGTAGCCTGGAGACCCGCCTGAAGAGGAGCTGGCGGAAGCACTGTAACCACGGGTAGAAAACGCCAGGACTGAAAAAAAAAATTTATTTTGAGTATAAAAAAGTGGCTAAAAGTACTAATGATGATGAGCGATCTTCCTTTGTTTTCTAACACTTTCAAAAGTCGTGCACTGTGCTAGGTCTCCTGGGTTTGGACTCTTGCAGGGGGTGAACGGGTTCGTCCAGTACCCGAAGGGGTTTCTGAAGGAGGCCTTCCAGCTGGTGCGGGAGCGAGGAGGCGTGTGCATCGCGGACGAAGTGAGTGGCCCTGGAATATGCAAAGTGGGGCACAGGGGCAG
>NW_005294739.1:0-604 GCF_000412655.1 Myotis brandtii
GGACCTAAATTTCTTAACATTAGTACCCTAACTCTAATTATATAATAAAAATGAGTACAATGAGCATCTCTAGAGCACAGAACTAATATATATGAATAGGGAAGAGAGAAAATAGGGGGCATACGGCAGCAGAGAAAAAGACTAAACCAGGTGGGATGCCTACCCCAAAACCAAGAGTAAGCAAAGAAATTAGCCATGGAACAGAACTGACCTGGTCCCAGAAAGCATATCACTATTTTTCTGGCCAATAAGCAGGAAAGGCATTTACTTATTTTTCTCTATTTCCCTCTCCATCCCTACCCTAACACCCTCATCGTCTGTCCTTTGCTTTTGGCTCTCTGCCAGATTTGTGTCTTCAAAAAGAAGGCAGAGATTCACAGAATGGTCGGTCTGGAAAGGGGGCTGCAGTCACCTCTTCCAAGCACCTGAACAAGCAATAGCTGAGCCAGGAGCCCAGAGAGGTATAGTGACTTCCCTGCTCAGAAGGAGCATGTCTTGAATGGAGAATTGGGGCTTTCTCATCAACACTATGCTCTGGGAGAATTTTTAGGACATTGAGAAAATTGTATTATATCCTATCAGGAGAGACAAGAGGAGAGTGAAT
>NW_005294740.1:0-604 GCF_000412655.1 Myotis brandtii
CAGCAGCAGCAGGCGATTTCTGGCGGTGACATATGCCAAAGAAGAAGTGTGGGGGGATCTGGAAATGAAAGTGTTTTCATTTCCAAACATCTTTCAGATGCTGGTCATTCTAGATGTCAAAACTGTCACCCAATGTCATCTTATGCAGTTTCCTTCAAAATTATCTTAAATGCTTCTAAAGGATCTAGATGATGAGCAATATATAAAATTTATAAATCTGCTTTTAGCAATTCCAAACCTAGTTTCAAAAGTGGTCAATGTCCTCCACTCTCCACCCCATTCCAATAAACTCAACAGACAGCTCTTTGATGTTCTAACAACCCTATTACCAAGTCAAAGAGGAGAAATATTTAAGAGAATCTTTTCAATTAATAATAAACTGGTAAGTTTCCTGACTTTACAAGGATTTTTCATTTTAGAAACTCCAGAAATACGTAATGTGCCTATGAAAGAGCATTACTAAGGTAAAGTGTCTCTCAAGCTAAATTAGTCAGACAAATCTCCTGAAGTTTTATAAAAATTCTAGCCAGATTAAGATCTCACTAATCTTCAATGACATTTCTTTTCTTTTCTTTTTTTAATCCTCACATGAGGATATTTTTCC
>NW_005294741.1:0-604 GCF_000412655.1 Myotis brandtii
AACTTGGTGCTACTCCTTTATAAAATCTGACTTACATGTTTCAAAAAATAAGCATAGCCACCAATTTTTCTAACCAACGATTCACTTTCTGTCAAATGCACAGCTGTGGGGAGGCCCATCTTCCCACTTCTGATTCTCAGGAGCCAAAGAGTGACCTCATGAGGGACAGTACTAAGGAAGAAAAACAGTGACCTACGCAGGTCCCCTCTGCATGGAAAAGTTCCACCATTCTAGACAGAGAGCTACTAAAGCGACACAAAAAGGTCAAACTGGCTGGCCCCAAATGCATCTTTTTTTTTTCTAAGTTGAGGTTTTGTTCTCTTTTTCTTAAAGACTACCACAGGTTTTTCTCTATATGCTTAAAATTATCAAGGTATATCCAAGTAGCCTTTTAAATTCTTGCTTGTATAACAGACTTCATACTCTAAAAGGACATTTAAATATCTTTTGTTCTTTGTCAATTAATGCTGAATATACTGAAATCTATACTAAATGAATGTGATTATCAAAATGGGTTGATTTTTCTCAATCATGTACATTATTTCTGTTTTCATAGGAAAGAACAATTCTTTCTGCTTTTCTTTAGAGAAATGTGTGATTTTTT
>NW_005294742.1:0-604 GCF_000412655.1 Myotis brandtii
TGGGTATCCCATGGCCCAGTCAAGTTGACACATAAAAATGAACCATCACAGCATATAAATGATACTGAAAGTAATGGGAGCATGAGATCATTGTGGGAAAGAGTATAATAGATGAGAGAAGAAGGTCCAGGACTAGGACAAGGGTCATCCATTATTTAGACTTTAGGGCAGACACCAGTGCACTCTGGGTACTGTTGCCATATAACAAACTACTCCAAAATTATGCCCATTTACTATTGTAAAATAACAATGGTCATTGACTAGAATTATGTCTCATGGTTCTGGGAGTTGACTGAACTCAACAGATGTTTCTTGGTCAGGGTCACTCATGTAGTTGCTGTCAGACTGATGAAGTTGGAATCATTTCAGAGGCTCCTCACTCCCTAATATGGTACTTGAATAGCTGGAGGCTAGAACATCTGAGGTTCCTCTGGTTGTCTCTATCTCGCGGTGGTCTTTCCAGCATGGCAACTTCAGTCTAGCCAGACTTCTCACAGTGCATCTCAGGGCTCCAAGTGTCTGAGCCAGACTTTTATGATGGTCCTTGGAAGTCACATAAGAGGTCCCACTTTTGCCAATTCTAGTGTTCTAAGTATCAGTAAGC
>NW_005294743.1:0-604 GCF_000412655.1 Myotis brandtii
AGAGATGAAGTATTTGTCCGACCTCATCTTCGTTTTTCTGCACGAAAGTGAGTGTCTCATTTCTCAAGGGCTCAGCCTCCTCGTCTTCAGAGGGGGGTGGCTTCTCTTTACCTCCTAGCAGTGGCGTGGGCCCCCAGGGAGGTCTCAGGCGAGCTGAGTGTGTGATAAAGGACATGTAATAAATCGCAGGGCTTCCTCTTTCGCCAAATGTAGGTGCCGACCTGCGGATGGCTGACATTGGTCCCTTCCCGAGGTCACGTTTCCTCATTGGCTGCAGACTCCGCTGGTGGTGGGAGAAGCCTCCGTGGCCCCAGGGGCCGTGCTTACGCGATGCAGAGTCCACTCTGCCTCCAGGTGCCTCCGTCTCTCTGAGCCATGTTTCTTGGGAAGGAAATACACACCTCCCGGAAGGCTTGGTGCCGGTGGAGAGTAGAGGGAAGTTTTGGCAGTGGGGTAGTCAAGATACGTCAGTAACCGAGGTGGTTGGGTAATTAACCAAGCTGGGTAACAGAAGGAAGGCCCCGAGTCAGGGCCGCCCAGAAACGCGTGCAGGCTCCATTTCATACCTTCCGGGACTTCTGTTTGTTTGTTTGTTTGTTTGTTT
>NW_005294744.1:0-604 GCF_000412655.1 Myotis brandtii
AGAGATGAATGCAGAGGTAGCAAGTTGCTGTGGCTCTCTAAATGTTCCACAAAGCAAACAAAGTCTCCTGAGTCTTCCATAGACATGAGATATTCTCACCTGAAAGCTGAATTCTGTAAGGTAGCTGTTACCATTAAACTGATCTCTCTTCTCACCACATCCCCTAATAACACAGCTTTCAAAGAGAGTTGAAAACATTCACCTATATGAACAGAATGGAGTGGTTACTAGGTGGGATTCGGGAGCCACATCTGGACCTGGGTCCAGAATCTCAGTTCTGCCATTTACCAGCTGGTGACCTTGGACCCTCACTTCATCCTCTGTGTGCATGTTTCCTCATCTATCCAATGGAGAATACTAAAAGTGCCTACTTCTTAATTTTGTTATGATGAATAAATTATTTAACATTTGTAAAGTGCATAGAATGGTGTCTAACATCTAGCAAATGCTATAAAAATATTTGTTGCCCAGCCGGTATTGCTCAGTGTTTGAGTGCTCACCTATGAACCAGGAGGTCATAGTTTAATTCCTGTTCAGGGCATATGTCCAGGTTGCGGGCTCAATCACCAGTGTGGGGCATGCAGAAGGCAGCCGATCAATGGTT
>NW_005294745.1:0-604 GCF_000412655.1 Myotis brandtii
AAAGTGAACAATTACAATGCAATGCGAACAATTACAATGCAAGGTGAACAGTGCAATAGAGGCGAATGGAAATTAATGCTTGCAGAAGTTCAAAAGACACAACTGCCAATTTTGGCTGCAGGAATTAGCAAAGGCTTGGATGAGGTGCCTGGGAGCAGGGCCTTGGTGTCAGTTTTCCAGGTGATAGAAGGAAGAGTGGCATTTTTTTAGAAATAGCAGACTTTACTGGTGGTTCTTAGAGTGTGGCCCATAGGCCAGCAATATCAACATCTGTGAACTTGGCAAGATGTTGACTTCTGAGCCCCATCCCCACTGCTACGGACTCAAAAACTCTGAGAGCGGAACCCAACAATCTGCGTTTAACAATCCCCCCAGGATATTTGTGATGTACACTCAAGTTTTAGCCTCCCCTGGCCCAGAACATAAAAGAAGAGGCGAGGGTAAGATGGGAAAAGAAAATGGTAAGAAATAACTTTCTATAGTAAACTGGGGCCAGTTCATGGTGGGCCTTATAAGCCATGCTGAAAAATATCATTTTTGAACTAAATCTTAATATCATTTTAAAAATTTTTAAAATATGTTTTTATTGATTTTATAGAGAGAG
>NW_005294746.1:0-604 GCF_000412655.1 Myotis brandtii
GTGGCCCTCGAGTCAAAAAGTTTGCCCACCCCTTCTAAACTCTAAGGAGAAAGTATGAATGCAGGTCAGTATCTTCAACACTTTAAGTGGAATTCAAATAATGCAACAGAATTATAGCCCAAAACCACAATTCTGACCTAAGTTAACAAATATGAATATGTGTATGGGGCTTAACCAGATAACAAACTCAGAGAACTCAGTAATGTTGTAATAGTTTTAAATTCGTAAATTTTTACTGCTGTAATTGGTATTGAAATTCTTCACCCATGATCTTTGTAACAGATACATATTCCATGTCCAAATGAGAAGGAAATGAACAATTAGCTGAAACTAATAAAAAACAGTACAAGATACTTCATGCATGTCTAGTTAGACCCAAAATACTGAAATTTAGAAAAGAGCAAACTCCCTAAAGTATAGACCCCAAAGTTAATTATTTGATGCTCCATTTAGAACTCATGCCAGTATTCTTGACAATTTGCAAGTCTGACACACACAGATGACTCTCCTACGAAGGAACAGGGAGGCTTTAAGCAGAGATTCCATCCTGCACTCAACCAGTCATAGGCGACTTCACAGAACGGTGGCAGGAAATCCATAACCT
>NW_005294747.1:0-604 GCF_000412655.1 Myotis brandtii
GGGCACTGATCCCATTCATGAAGGCTCTATCCTCATGACCTAATCACCTCCTAACACCATCAACAATGGGATTTATATTTCAAATCAGTTATATCCTCAACCTGTTTGTCTTCTTTGCATACCTTATATCTGTGACAGTCCAGACAGTCACTCAAGCCACAAACTCTGGCTCCCTTTTTGTCAGTTCCCACCCTATCCTATTAGTCACCAAGTCCTTTATCTTTTACTTTGTGAATATCTCTCATAATCATTTCTTCTTCTCCATACCCAGTGACACCACTTTGAGTTAGGTGTGTCTGATTCACCTGTATCATTAAAGTAACCTTTTCAAACTAAAAGAAAAGAAAAGATTTTCAATATGTTCAACAACCCATTTTAGCTGCATAACAATTCACACTAATTAACTTGACTCTTAGGCCATGTGCTTCCTCCTTGCTCTCCAGCCTCCTGTTCAATCACAATCCCCACCCACCCTCCAGACAAGCTGGATATGTCGTATTATTTTTGCCAAGACTTTTTACAAATTGTACCTTTTGGTTAGAATGTACGGCCCGGCTGGCATTGCTCAGTGGTTGAGCATTTACCTACGAACCAGGAGGTCATG
>NW_005294748.1:0-604 GCF_000412655.1 Myotis brandtii
AGCTGTTAAAGTGTGTATACATTTTTTGGGATACCCTTTATACACTCATACACACACAAACTAAATTTCATCAAAGTCATAGGACCCTTGGTTGAAAGTTAGACAAGCTCTAGCTCTGGTAGAACTAAGAGTCTTACATTCAGTGAGGAGGATGCAGAAAGCTTCACGGAGGCCCTAAGCCTGGGCTGCATTTTCAAAAGTGTCTTTAGCTAGAGAACTCTTCAGTAGGGGTGGGGAGTGCTTATTCAGCTTATTAACAAATGAGGCATTTCCATCATCATGTTACTTAGTTTCTTGCATTAATTAGCTCTCAGTTCAGAATCCCACTGACAGGGGTTCTTCTCATCATAATGATACCAAATTTCCAACAATGACAGTGAGCATTAAGAAGGGCTTTAGTCCGTTGTCCATATGTTCAATGAGTCTATCAGCACCCTTTAATCTCACATCACAGGGTTTTGTTGAGACAGCTTTAAGAGAGGAAGCGACGGTACCTAGCTTATAACCTCTAATCTTGTTAAGGGGGAGTACTGTGAAGAAATGTACAAATTTTTAAAGCTTTTTGTCTCCTTGTTTTGTTGTTGTTGCTATAAATTCCCATTAG
>NW_005294749.1:0-604 GCF_000412655.1 Myotis brandtii
AAACAATCTGACTTAAAAATGGACCAAAGGCCTTAATAGACACATTACCAAAGAAGATCTACAGATGGCAAATAAGCATATGAAAGATGCTCCAAATCATAGGTCATGCAAATTAAATTAATGAATATCATTACATCTCTATTAGAATGATCAGAATCCTGAACATTGACAATACCAAATGCTGACAAAAATGTGGAGCAATGGGAACTCTCATTCACTGCTGGTAGGAATGCAAAGTAATACACTTAGGAAGCAATTTGGTGGTTTCCTGCAAAATTAAATGTACTTTTACCACATGATCTAGCAATCATGCTCCTTGGTATTTACCCAAATGAATTAAAAACCATGGCCATATGCAAACCTGCACATGAATGTTTATAGCAGCTTTATTTATAATTTCCAAATCTTGGAAACATCTAATATTTCTTTCATTAGGTGAATAAAAAATAAACTAATCTGTTCATATAACAAAATATTATTTGTTGCTCAAAAGGAATAGGCTAGCAAAAATCCATATGGAAGAAAACACATGGAAGAACATATATGCATATTATTAATGTAAAAAAAAATCTGAAAAGGCTACATACTGTATGATTCCAATTAT
>NW_005294750.1:0-604 GCF_000412655.1 Myotis brandtii
AGAAAGATAAAACTATCCAAAGTAATAAATAGCTTACCTATCAGCCCAAACCTTGCAGTTATGATAAAAATGGTTTCTCTTTTCTTTACAGTGTAGGCCTGTTTGGCTGATAAGAACACAGAGCGGGGTCGTTTTGAATGTTCATAAATGTGTGTGGCCTCTTCTCACTATTAAATAGAAGTGCTAACTGTTCTCTAATTTTACCACATATCTTTTAAATGTCAAAAGACAGATTTTCCTCCAACCCCCTTTTATAGTCCTCAAGCTTTGAGTCACGAGGATAACTTTGCTCTATGAAGAAATTGGCAGAAAAGCATAGAATAAAATGCAGAGGGATTTTTTTTGACAAATTAATTCTAAGACATATTTCTAGTTTAGTATCTGGGCAAGTAGGCACCCAAAATATATTTTCAGAACTAGTTGATAAGGGGGAGGGGAAAGGAGAAAGAAAAATATCCTCAGAGACAAGAGTGATAGAAGTCACAGAACTGTCTTGCACAGGATTCAGGGAAGATTCAGGCTCTAAGAATTGACTGGGTGTAGATTTTAGGTCTTCCATAATGAAAGAAAAACCAGTGATGGAATGTGATACCTAAATGAGGTA
>NW_005294751.1:0-604 GCF_000412655.1 Myotis brandtii
TATAACCCCCAAAGGAAAAAATCTTTTCAAGTACTTTCAGAACATCCTTAGTTTGATATAGGACAGAAAGATACTGTAACGAAGCCTTAAACTTCAGTGTTTTTGAGGAAAAACAGCTTCTAAAAGGCAACTTTGGAGAATTGTGAAAATTTAAATATGGCAAGGATGTTTAGGAGCTATTTTTAGCTTGGTATCTTACATTTTGAACTTGATTCAGTAGTGGTATTATGCTATGTAGAAAGCAGTCTTTTTTTAGAGATGAACACAGAAGTATTTATGTGTGAAATGTCACAATGTCTGTAATAATTCTAAAATATTTCCACCATAAAGTCGTGAAAGCAAATATGGCAAATGGTTAACGGGGGTCACCTAGGAAATGGGTGCAGGGATGGTCCCTGCACTGCGCTCTCCTCTTCTGTATGTTCGAAATGGTCCATGAATGAAAATCAAAATGATGTTTATAAAACGAACAGGAAGGATGTAATTTAGACAAGGGGATCGTGTGTGTGAGGGGACATTTCATCTGATCCTTGAGAATGAAGAAGTGAGGGTGGAGAAAGTAAGGGGCTGGGTCTCAGCAGGAGCAGGGGTTTGGGGTCACAGG
>NW_005294752.1:0-604 GCF_000412655.1 Myotis brandtii
TCAGCAGGGCCACCCTCCTTCCAGTGGCTCTAGAGGGGCTTCCACACCTTGTCTCTTCCAGCTCTCTGTCTGCCAGCATTCCTTGGCTTGCTGGTACATCACGCCAATCTTCAAGGCCAACATTTCTAATCTTTCTGTGGTCCTTATTGCATCACCTTCTCTTCTGCATGTTTTAAATCTTTCTCTGCCTCTACTTTATAGTAATAAATGTGATTGAATTTGGGGCCTATTTGGATAATCCAGGATAATCTCTCCATTTCAAGATTTTTAGTATACTCCTATCTACAAAGATCCATCTTTTCAAATAGATAGTAATATCTGAATATTCCAGGGATTAGCACATAGATACCTTTTGAGGAACCGTCCTCAGCCTTTCACACTATAACATAAACACATCCACATGGCTATTTCATAGATCAAGATAAAATATTACCAGAAAACCAGACATGCACTCCTTTTTGCCTTTCTACCAGTGACTACCTTGGTTGATTCTTTTGCTCAATATCCATGCATGTTTTTGTGTACAATTATAGTTCTTTTGTTTTCTTTGCTACATAGTATTTTATTTTATTAACTAGAGGCCCAGTGCATGGAATCATGCATG
>NW_005294753.1:0-604 GCF_000412655.1 Myotis brandtii
TTTTTTAGCTAAAGAAAACTCAATATCAAAGAAAGTTTTCAACTTTATATATACTAAGGGCTACATTTATTATCCTACAAGAATATATCAGATAGAAATATTTTTTGATTAGGAAAATGCACTGCATTTTTTAAACTCAAGATTTCTCACCTAAGTTAAAGGGCAGAGGAATAATGTAATAATGTGTTGTTATTGTTTATTTCACTATAATTGAGTCTATGCACTGAAATAACTATATAAAAAATCAAATTATAGTAAGAATATTTTCATATTGCCACATCAAAAATCCTAAACCAGGTTTCCCATGTGCTGAAAAACAATTTAAAAATTATTAGCTTTATAAGGAGAGTCTAGTAGTATCACAATCAAAATAGAAATTCAAAAATTGTTAGTTGAAATTGAAAGCATTATTGCTTCAGAAAAAGCTGGAAAAGTATAAAATTTTAAGTTTGATAACTCCTCTTCATATTGAAATTTTCTGTGCATGATATTAAACTAAAAGTTTTTAATTTACATATTTACATGAGTGAATAGGAAGATCATATGCTTATGAAGAGTGATTAAGAAGTGATTAAGTCTATTCCTTGCTTAAGTAGCAAAAGAA
>NW_005294754.1:0-604 GCF_000412655.1 Myotis brandtii
CCTCAATAAAGCTGTAAGAAATTTAAAAAGAAAGAAGGCTCCTAATAATGAGTAAGTCATGTAATGTCCATAGAGGATCAATACAAATGTATATGCTTGGTTCAGCAAGTGGCTCAGAGAATTAGCACTTAGTGCAGCAAGAGGCTTAGGGGATGGCCAAAGAAAATCAAGGAAGGCTTTGCTGAACTGAATTTTAAAGGACAAGAAGCAGGTGAATCCACCAGGGATATGTTCCAATAAAAGAGTTTTCATGCACAAAGGCATGAGAGATGAGAGTGTGGTATGTTTCCAAAACTACAAGTTAGGTCTGTCCTCAGTCACTGAATATTGTGTTTGATCTCCAGCCTAGTTTTCCTGTTTTCTGTGAACACTGCATTGGTTTCAAAATGGCACATTTTGAAGCTGTTGATTTCCTTAGGGCCAGGTGTGTGGGGTTATAGAGAAGGGTGTTTTATCACAACTATTTCAACAAGAGCAGGTTCCCTTAATCCTTTTATGTATTAATTGCCTGCAAAAGATGCATTGAGGAAAGAGTTCTACAACTAAAAGGAAACAAACAAAATCTCACTATGTTGGCCAATGTGGCATGTTCTTTATTTCCATT
>NW_005294755.1:0-604 GCF_000412655.1 Myotis brandtii
CTTTGGCAGCTTGTTTAGACCAAGTTCATGGCCTTTTGGCTTCCTCCACATGAACAGTTCACTTTTTGAATAAGAAGAATTCTATGTCACAGGGCGGGGGGCCCAGGATGTTAGAGATGCCCAGGGGTGCGTGGCTGGAACAAGGCGGGAAGCACTGGCCTGGCCCTAACGCAGTGAGCACGCGTCCACTCCCACCAACGAATCCTGAAAACCCACCGTCTCCGCTCTCAGGGGTCCCCCTGTCCGGCCTGCTGGTGGCAGTTCAGGGCCCCGTACGGCCCGCCCCGTGGTGCTGAGACGCCAGGGCCCTGCCCACCTGCACGCTGGCACGTGGCTGTCCCTGGAGGAGGGGTCTGCCTGCTGTGTTGGATGTTGGCCCGCTGGCCCTTTAGACTCTTCATGGCCGGCCCAGGCCTCGTGCCTGTGCAGGCGCCCCCCTTGGTGCTGGGTGGACCCCCAACAGCACTGAAATGAGATTGGGGTTGTGAAAACTATTGTCAGACATGGGGACAGTCAGTGGCCACTCACAGGTGTGCCACCAGCGGGCTGCCCGGCGGACCTGGCCGGGGAGGGGGAGGGGCCGCGCCCTGACCTCGCGTCCTGT
>NW_005294756.1:0-604 GCF_000412655.1 Myotis brandtii
CCAGAATGATTTCTAAACTACGCACATCTCCCAGGCCACTGTCCTTCGCAAACCCTTTATTGGATTCCTGCTGCACTTGAAATATAGACAGAAATCTTTAACACTGCCCTCAAGGCACGTGGCCTCTGCCAGCCTCTGGCCTCGGAGGCCCTCGGGTTTGTACTGTGGCCATGCTAGCCTCTGTCAGAATGATGCACCCCTTACCCCCTTCCCCGAGACACCAACCTCAGAACCTTTGGACCTGCTGTTCTGTATGCATGGGCGTTTCTCCCCTCGGGAGCCCTCTCCTTTCTCGTTAACTCCTACTCGTCTCTTAGATCCCAGTCTGAAGGACAGCCCCCAGGAAAATCTTCCCTGAGCATCCACCCTAAACCAAGGCACACCCAGACTGTCTGTTTTCCTTCAGAGGAGCACTCACCACCGTTGTACTATTGCAGCGGTTTGTGTAATGTCTTATGTAATGCGTGCCTCCTGCTGACGTGAACCCCACAAGAGCAGAGCAGTGCCGGTCTTGCTCACCATGGCACCGCCGGGGGTGGCACCCTGCCGGCCCATTGTAGAGACTGAACAAGTGAATGAATGTATTGACCACCAGGGTGTCCGG
>NW_005294757.1:0-604 GCF_000412655.1 Myotis brandtii
AAATGCACCAATCACAGTTCAGGTTTTCCTGGCTGTCACTGGTTGCTATGGAAGTTTCCACTCCTGAGTCTTGACTGTTTCTTGTCTTAGGGGGCGATGGTTTGACCTGTGTCCTCCTTTCTGTCACAGATCCAGAGGAGTTGTTGAATTTTCAGTCTGTATCCTTAGAAAACAGTGTTGGCTTCCAAGCTCCTTCCATGAGGAATGGGAAACCAAAGTCCACCATTTGATTTTTCATTTTAATCTTTAAATAAGACTTGTTTACTGATTTTTTAAATAATGAAAACTCTTTTTAAAAGTTGGCATCATTAACTAAAGTAATACTTCCAATTATTTAGATATGCTGACTTATCAAGTGAGAATTATTTCCTCTCTACGAAGGGCGATCCTTTGCCTTATACTTTTCTACCATCTGGTTCCCTTGCGGGCTTATTATTTCTATCTTTTTGGGTTGGTAAATAAACCCAGATTGTGCAAATATCATTAAATTATTTTTCTTCATATAGGCAAATTAATGGTATGTAAATTATACCTCAATAAAATTGTTTTAACAAATGAAGAACCAGGCAAATTTTGTTGGATATACAATCAGTGTATTTTTTTT
>NW_005294758.1:0-604 GCF_000412655.1 Myotis brandtii
ACTTTTTATTCTCCAATGTTCATAGAGGCACAGATACGTGAGGGATGGTGAACCTTGAACCCAGTTGGGGATGAACTGCTGATGTGGGTACAAAACCGAATTCTATAGAATCCAACTTTGAAGATTAGAAAACGGCTTGCAAAATAGTTTCATAGTTCTAGTGTTGAAGAGTTGCCAAAGCCTTAAATAGCTCCAGAAATTAGTTAAGCATTTAGTACAGTCGATTCACAAGGCCATTAACCCTGCAGGATTTCTGTATGGATTGTAAGTGGTTTTTCCATGGACAGTAGCCCCGTGCAAGCAGAGGAGGGATTGAGTTCATGCGCGCAGGAGGGAAAGTTTCCTGTACAACTGCTTTAGGCCTGTTGTAAACCCTTAGTAAAGCTGCAGTTGAAATACTGGTCAGCACGGTTTGTTCTGACAAAGGGTACAAATGGTACAGAAGCCGGGTTTTTAAGTAATTGAGTTTATAGACTCAGAGGTCAGCGTCAGAGAACCCTCTTAGCTGCTGGGCGGAGAACTCGGCACAGAGGGCAGCTGGTTCCATTCCAGCTTTTCCCACAGATGATGACTCTACACCAGTGATGGCGAACCTTTTGAGCTT
>NW_005294759.1:0-604 GCF_000412655.1 Myotis brandtii
ATGGAGAGGCCAGAGGAGCCGGGGTCTGGGGCTCTGGGCAGCCTGTGTGTGTGTAGCTGGTGAGTCCCTGCACTTTCCTCTCTGCCTGGCAATGCAACAGGCTGGCAGCCCTGCCCTGAGCGCGGCCAGCTACTCACCCAGTGAAGGGAGCCCATGCACAGCTTGGCGGCCAGCAGCGGGATGGTGGCGTCATCGGGCTTCAGCCGAATGCATTCCTTCAGCACCTTCACGGCACGGGCAGACTTGGCAAAGGAGAGCGTTTCTGTGAAACTAGGAATGTTTGACAGAACCAAACACTAAAAACTTCCCCGGGGGCTTTTAGTTAGCTGTCCTCTTAATGCGGTTTTCCAATGGGGAGCCCAACCCCACAGGGGCCTGGGATGGCAACAACCAGAACATGGGGTTCCTGAGTGACAGGGCCGTAAACTGGGGTGAAACCAGCGGAAAGGCTTCCCTGGAGTCACCCTCATTTTCTTCCTTCCTGGTGTTATAATGAAAAATAAACGGTTTATAGCATAGCATACTACATTTCTGTCTCCACCTACCCCAAATAACCTTATATCGCAGACTTAACAATTCGCTAAATGGCAGATTCATTAAATGG
>NW_005294760.1:0-604 GCF_000412655.1 Myotis brandtii
ATACTACTCTCATCATTGACTGCCCTCCCACTTTTCTTTGGAAATGATTTTCTATTGGAGGAAAATAATGCCATAGAATCCCATTTAACCATAAGAAGGAGAGCAAACTTTCTATTACTATCAGTTATTTCTTTGTCATTATCTTTCCCTGAAAGAGCGGGTCAATCAGCAGGTATAACATAATGCTATTATTCACAAAGACTGTATTTTAAGCACTCATTAAAATGCATTGCGCATAACCATTGCCTACATTTCTAAATTTAAAATGTAAAACTCTTATTGGCATCAAACATTTTTTGAAACTTTTTCCTTTAAGTTCAACTAACACTTAATGAGGGCTTCCGATGTGTCAGAGAATGGGCTGGCCAGTTCCACATGCACAGTGGCCTATCTGCTAGATTTTGGCTTATAGTCACATATTATGTTGCCTTATATAGAATCAGGTAATGTAACAAGCAAAATCTATTCATATTGGTCCAGGGACATAATTCTTAAATTAATGATAAACCATATTATTCCATAAATCAATATAAATAACATATAATAAAAAGCTAAAGAACAGGCACATTTCTAAAAAATAGATAATTTATTTATATAATAGTCC
>NW_005294761.1:0-604 GCF_000412655.1 Myotis brandtii
AGAATAGGATGGTTGACATTGTTTCCTCTGATATGCTAACATTTCTAAAATAATCTAGCAGAGCAAGCTTTCATTCAAGAGTTTCAACCTGACCAAAAGAGCGAGCTATAATTGAAGTGTCAGAGTTTCAAAATATAATGACTAAAACAAAACTTTCTTCTCAAACTTTTCTTGACCATACAAATTCATGAGCTCTCATTAAGTATTTTAAAGGACATAATAGTACTGGCAATCACAGAAAAGGTATCAGTGGTAAAGGTTTGTGTTTTTTTTTCATGATTGTTTTATCAAAGTGTTCATTTACCAAATCAATAACTGACTATATCTGAGGCAGAATTTCACTTTTGTGTATGTTAGAAAATTTATCTCTGTGTTAGAAAATTTACCAAAATTGTGGAGGGAGACAAAATTATCAAAGGGAGACAAAATTAAGACTGTTTGGCTACATTTCAGAGTTTTTGTTTTCTTTCCTTCCTTCATCTGTTCATTGACTTTTGTTGAGTGTCTACAGTGTACTGGTTTAATATGAAGCTACCCCCCACAAAGCATTCTTACAAGAAATACTGTCCAATACACCTTTGTTGTTGGGATGGGAAAGAATGGA
>NW_005294762.1:0-604 GCF_000412655.1 Myotis brandtii
GGCCGATCGATGCTCTATCCACTGAGCCAAACCAGCTTAGGGCGATGAGAAAAATTTTGAGTCAAGAGAAATTTTAGAACCTTGCCCGACTTCTTCCCACCAGTCAGCTGATAGACAGCTGAATTTTGAACCTATGCTTTTTCTGTTTCCATAGTCTGTATTCTTCTGCCTTTACATTCTACAACCTCGTATTTTACAAACTTCCCCCCCTGAACCATAAATGGCTTTTTCTTTAAGTAAGACAGTGACTACTTATTATTAAGGCTTATAATGACGATCTCCGTAATCAGAGTTGCTTTCTCATAATTTGGTGTCAAGTTGCTTTCAAACACTATTGAGGACCTGGGGTCTCTTCAGGTTCAAGGCTGGCACCCTCCCCTCTGCCAGCCCCATCCCCTCCCACTGGCACTGCCCAACCCCCACCCCAGTCCCTTTTTTCCCTACTTGAGCCCCTGACTCATGCCCAACATACACGAATTATCAAAGCAGCTGGTAAGCCTTGCCTTGCAAAGCCTTCAATTCTAGAAATTTTTTTAAAAAGGGGACTTTGCACATGAATGTGGGTCTTTCCTTCCTATCACCATAAACACTGGCAGCAGAAAAC
>NW_005294763.1:0-604 GCF_000412655.1 Myotis brandtii
TTTTCTTAAATGTAAATAAGGTTAGAGAGATTAAGTAATTTGGGTCAACAAATATGGAGGCAGTCTTGACTTATGTGGAATTCTGAAACTTCGTGATGGGTAGTTCAGCTATCAAGGGATACATCAATATATATATATTTTTTCTGCACTGTAAAACATCCTGAACAATATACTGTCAATAGTTAGATCACTAAAGAGGTCCTCATGGGCTCTGTTGGCTTCACAGTCCCACCTGTTCCATTATCTGATATTGTGGTTTCAGAGATAAGTTGCTTGTCTATGGATTTTTCTGCTGGTAAACTGATACTGTTTAATTTCTTGGGCGTGCTGATTCTCAAGTAGAAACAAAGGTAAGCCTGTGTCTACATTGTCTATGTCAGATATTAATCAAGTCTAAATAATCTAGACAGATGTGAAACACCTGGGCTGCAGAATTTTGGGGGAGTGTGTCACCTGTTCCATCTTTGTAATTAGATTTGAGAGATAAGCTGTTCACCTGGAGTATTTAGCTGCCTGGTACCAGCCATGCAGCTTTGTGAGATGTGCCAGCTGCCCAAAGTTATGATTGCTGATGTGTCAATCATGGATGGTAAACCTTTGCCAG
>NW_005294764.1:0-604 GCF_000412655.1 Myotis brandtii
GGAAGAAACTAGAGTTTTAGGATGCATATCACACTCAGCCCTTTTAAAAAATATATATGAAATCCAAAATCCTTTCTTTTCCATAGAACAAATATTTGGTCTCCAGGCTATTTTTAATGTTTCAGTTCTCTTGGTCATGACCCAGTTTATAGAAATGAGTATATTCCTCAAATCATTGAAGTTGAAAGGTTTGAGCCCATATCTATAATTGTGTCCTATGGCCAAAGCTACTTGGCTTGGGGCAGTGTGGTATGTGATGGCATTTGAATATATGAAAATGGACTCAGTCTTAAGCTAAATGCTGAAAAACGCTTTGGTAGGGTGTTGTAACGTTGGTATGATGAGGTGGTGGGTGTGGACAGGTTCCCACTGGTGGCGGACCTGCTCACACAAGCTGTCACCCGGAAGCTACAGAAAGCTGCTTTCAAGTTACCTATAGAGTGAGCTTGAGTGCTTTGGCTTTTGTGTTTTTGGCTCAGTGTGGGTCTCTGGTTTCACAGCTGTGCAGGAGAGCTGTTCCCCCTTGGTCGTTCTGGGATTCATATCCTCTTTTCTCTAGTCCTTACCCTGTTTTGTGTGTCCCTGAATGATTTGAGGAGTCTTC
>NW_005294765.1:0-604 GCF_000412655.1 Myotis brandtii
GGGAACAGGCGGTGTGGAGTCTTGACCAGCATTCTGGAATCACTGCTCTGGTTGTGTGCTGGTTCTATTCTTTATTTCATGAAACCTTAGGGAGCTCCATCCAACTTCAGGAATATCGCTGAGAAGGAGACCAATAGACAGAGGGTCAGTTAGCCTCCGACCAGGACCATGCATTGGAAAGAAGGTGGGGATGCCCTCCTGCTGTCTCGGAAGGGAGAGTAACCAGGAAACTGAGGTCCTCGAAGGAGTGGGGTCCTGGGCAGCATGTCCTCCCGCTCTCCAGGCAGTTCTGGGCTCAATGTTGGGGTGAGGCCCGATGTGGAGGAATGTGGGACAATGGCCTGAATTCTTCAGTCTGGTCCCTCGGGGGAAGAACTCAGGCTGTTAAGAACGAATGCATTTCAGAAACATACATGTCATGTTGTTAGGGGCACTGACACATTGGTTCTCTAAATTCCATGCCCTCCTATCTGCCATCATTGTTACTTCCTAAGGCCAGGCTGCTATAACTGTTGTTTGTGCCTTCTACCTGGCATCCTTGCCTCCAATCTTTTTGCCCACAATGAGCTTCTGAAAAAAACACATTAAGTCAGAACTGCTTTCA
>NW_005294766.1:0-604 GCF_000412655.1 Myotis brandtii
AGATACAGAGAATAGATTGATGGTTGCCAGAGGGGAGAGGATGTGAAGAACTGGGTGAAAAAGGTGAAGGGATTAAGAATTACCTATAATGTGCTGAGCCCAGTACCTGTCCCAGAACAAGTCATTTGTAAAGGTAGTTCTTACTATCGTTCCTAAACAGAAGCTTGGGGGGCCTGGGGATCTTTACCCAGCTCCCAAGGCCACTAGCATTAGTTTATAGATCCAGGGGGATGAGTCTTATCCACATATTCTTATCTGTCTGAATGCCTGTTCCCAGTATTGGGCATAGGTCACCACAGAAAGCTTGTCACATAGGAGATTCCTTGAGAAGTGGACTCCGAGATGGAGATTAGCATGCATAACAGTATTAGGAAGTGATCTCAGAATCAACACATGGCAGAGAAGGAAGTACAATTGGGCAGACAGTGAAACTGAGGCATGATGCAGTCTCAACAATGACCTCAGCTAACCCCACTGGGAGCTCCAAAGCTGAGATGGCCATGTAGGATTGTCCCAAGTTGGGGCAAAAGGACTGAGCATTTACATCCTTTGTATGACCAACCATTGGATAGCAGTGATGGCGAACCTTTTGAGCTCGGCGTGT
>NW_005294767.1:0-604 GCF_000412655.1 Myotis brandtii
TTTTCTTTTGGAAACTACAGTCATTATGGGTTTGGGGAATTTTCAGAGGTACTAACGTGTCTCCAGTGTCCGGTAATTCTCCCAAGTAAAAATACCGGCATGAAGAAATGTTCACTGACATGTGGTAGATTCCGGGATATGCAATGGCCCACGAAACATGGAAAGTCTGCCATCGTATTGCATGCCACACCCTGTCGGAGCGAGAGACATGTGACAAATCATTGCATGAGGCTGAAAACCTTTCCAGACACCAGAACATAAAACTTGAAATTTGAACCAAGTGCCAGGAGTTTCTGGACTACTCTGGTCACCATCACACTAAAGTTAACATTTAGTGTCTAGCGATAAAGGCCACATTAATTCTAAGTAACTGAAGCATATAGTGACAAGGAGAAAGCAGTTTAGCTGAATGTTCAGTAGGAACTTGTTCTTTTCAAAAATACATTTTCAGATTTCATGATTTCAAAAGGGTATTTTAGTGAAAAGATTTCCTCCTACCCTGATTGGGTTTCTAATTTCTCATATAATCTTCAAAATATATATTTATGGATATATAAGGAAACCTAAATGTCCAGACTTACTTTCTCCAGTTTTTACACAAATT
>NW_005294768.1:0-604 GCF_000412655.1 Myotis brandtii
AGAGAGAGAGAGAGAAAGAGAGAGAGAGAGAAAATTCCAATTTAATTAATCTAAGCTGAGAACAAACAAGCCAACAACAAAGCCAGGAACACTGGCTGACATCTCAGCTTATTCTCTTTTCCTCAACATCTCCCCATTCCTGAGTGGCACTGGTGCTGGGAGTGCTGCTGAGATGCTAGCCTGAGCCAGCCCCTCTCCGGGCAGAACTCTGGATGAAGTGGAGCAGGGGAAGGACAAGTCAGTGCCCGGGGGCCAGTGGACAGTCACATTCGACATTAGATGAAGTTTCTCTGAATGGTCTTGGCCTCTCCTTTTCTCCATCTCCACCACCTTCTCTGATCCCCCTAACAATTCTGTGTTTAAGAGGCATCTTTTCTCTCTGTCATTTCTACCCTATGAACTGAAGTCATGTGCATAAAGTTCCTCTCTTCTCCCTGAGGAAGATTTCAAACATCAGGGAATAGTTGGGGCAGATTTTTGATTGGGTGTCTGTGAACTTCTCAGACCCCAGGAAATGCTGCCTGGGTGTGTGTTAACAAGAGCATGCCTCCAGGGCCCTTCAGCCCAGATGGGCAAGGCAGGGCCAGCAGCTATGTGAGTCCAA
>NW_005294769.1:0-604 GCF_000412655.1 Myotis brandtii
CTCCCTTCCTCTCTGAAATAAAAAAATAAAAAAAAATATATACATGCATAAATACACTCACATTCATACTTGTATCAAAAGAAAGAAAACTTACATAAACATAACATCTATGTGCTTTCCTTTGTAGCACAATAAAATATTTGTAATTTCTTTTTCTCATTTTTAGTAGCAAACCAAGTTCACATTAACTCATTTTCAATCATATTTATTATAATTATTCTGTCTTTTTCTGCAGTCTATAAATTTGCTTTCTCTTAACCCCAAAGTAATTATCTGTGGAAATAGTGTCATCTGACAGTTTGTAATAGGGTAATCTTTACATGACCAAGTGAAATTGCTAATAAAATAATTTCAACTTTCAGGCACTTACTTTTATTTAAATGTTTTCAATTGAAAAAATACAGATAGTTAGTTTGGTTTTGGGTAATATTTGATAAGGCTGATAGATTAATGGATTGGTTATTTGGGGAAATTTTTATGGACACATGATTAAATTATGTTTTATTTATTTTATAGAGAAAAATGTAAATGAAACATTCTTTGTACTAAGGCGTATATAAAATACAAATAATAATGCCTGTCTAGTGTGGCTTGGTGGTTGAGC
>NW_005294770.1:0-604 GCF_000412655.1 Myotis brandtii
ACTCCATGAAAAGCAACAAAAAGGAGAGGAGGAAATTATCAAAGAAATATTTCTAGACTAAGAAAGTGAGTTTGTAGATTGAAAGGGCTGATGGACCAGGAGAAAATGAAGGGATTAAGCGGTTGATTTCAAAGAAGCATAAAAGCTAGCTATATGGAAGTAAGGGATCAAGAGAGATGAAAAAAGTAGGCAATTATGATCAGAGAAGAAAATACTTCAATTTAAGATTCCAGCTAGAGCCCTTGCTGGTATGGCTCAGTTGGTTGGGTGTTGTCTCGTGCACCGAAGGTTGCTAGTTCAATTCCTGGTCAGGGCCCATGCCCGGGGTGCAGGCTTGATCCTATAGGGGGTGTGTAGGAGGCAGCCAATAGATGTTTGGCCCTCACATGAATGTTTCTCTCTCTTTCTCTCTTCTCTTCTTCTCTCAAAAAAATCAATAAAAATGTATATACATAAAAAGATTCCAACTAGAGTACAATTCTGGTGGCTTTATTAATAATAATAAATATGATAACTAATAACATGTTTTGCTTTATGAACATTTTCTGGAGAATGTCAAAATATCAAAGTACATTTCCATTAAGATTTAAAATTTCAGAAATGT
>NW_005294771.1:0-604 GCF_000412655.1 Myotis brandtii
AGTATGAGGCTGCAGCTGGCCTCCCTAAAGGGATGCTTTTAGAACCTGGGTGTCTCAGGACACCAGCTGGAGTGGCAGAGCTTAGTATTAGGGCTTGCAGGGGCCCTGTGTTGGCAGAGCCTGCAGCCAGCTGGTGGTTTGTTAGAGGTAGCCTCCCAAATGTGTCTGGGAACCACAAGCCTTTGCTTTCAGAACTCAGGGCCCATCAGAATCTGGACCTCACAACCAGGGTCTGCTGGTCAACCAGTATCCAGCAAGATGTGCGTGGATTCTTTTGGAGACTTTACTCCCAATCAGCCAACTCCAGTGCCTTTAGGAACTTAGAAAGCAGCACCTCCCATCATAGCCCAGGGCCTTAGCCCAGCCTCTTCTCTGAGGCCTGTGTATCAGTGTAGGGCCGGAAGTCATCAGTTCTGTCTTCCAAAGATAGGCATTTCACTGATAAATATCAGAAATGAAAACTCATGTTCATAAAATTCAGAGGTTCCCTGTGCAAATGCTAACTGCAAAGTTATTTCCTATTGTTAATAATAGTTTTCTTGAGGTATAATTGACAATCAACTGCACATATTTAAAGCATAAAATTTGAGCCCTGGCTGGGTGG
>NW_005294772.1:0-604 GCF_000412655.1 Myotis brandtii
AAATTCCAGTTGGTGAGTAGTTCTCCTGGATAGAAGGCAAGTGTGGTACTGCTCTCGGCTTCACACTTTAGAGACTGCATTCTGGCCTCCACGCCGGACAAAAAGTCCACAGAGCAAGAGGACATGTCTACCCAGAGTTTGTGTCCTCACTTCAAGACCATGCCTCATGTTTTTGGAATTCTAAAATTCTCTACACAGATGGCCTCAATCCTATTTCTGGGACCAAATGCAGCCTCTTTCTTGGATCAGTCCTCCTGAGAGAAGACTGGATTAGGCCCCAAAATGGCCAAGTGCCTACTGGTGAGGTATGGATGATCAAAGCTTAAACCTGCAGGCAGCATATTCCCACGCATGCTCCCAGGGATGGACATCTCTCCCAGTGCCATCTCTCCAGACAGCTATCTTTCAGGGAAGAACTCAAAGCCAACTAACAATTATAAACTCTACCATCACCTTCCAAGTGCTTATGGGATATTTTGTCAAACTAGGAAGACAAAACATCTTTTACTTAATAGTTTGTTATCCTGACATAACTTAAAAATTAAGACATGTGGTAATTAGACCTCCATTTATATTCTTGCCCCAGATACTACTGATGTTAATA
>NW_005294773.1:0-604 GCF_000412655.1 Myotis brandtii
TCAGAATCTAAGGAGAATTAAAATGTCTGGTATGGCATATCTAGTCTAACTATCTTGCCATAGTGTGTCTTAAACAAATTAGTATCTTCTGACCAAAATATTTGGGCATCCCTTTATATATATTTCACCTCCTCATCTTTAGAACCATGTTCCAGGTGTCTCACTAATTTTCCCACTTCCCAATGGCATATGGCCAATACCAGTATTCCTAAAAAATGGGATTTCAGTCCCATAGTAAAATCTAATTTCTCAGAGGAGTGAAGTCCAAGGTGGATTATAGGAAAAACCTAGAATAATTTCAATTTCATATGTTAAGAAGATCTCAAATTTCTTAATACAGTGGATGTTTACAGAATTTGTGCTAAAATAAATTTCCAGATTGCAAGTTTATGATGTTTTTTATTCTACTTCATCAATTTAGTATGCTTTCCTAGAAATATCAAAATTTAATTCTCATCACCTCTCAAACATCAGATTCTCTCCTAAATCACAATTGTATTTTATTGTTCTCTAGTGCTTTTAGAGCATAGGTCTGAGCAATGGTAGCCCTTTAAGCCAGAAGTCTAATAATAATAATGTAGTCAAAGAGGAAGATGATTTTAAC
>NW_005294774.1:0-604 GCF_000412655.1 Myotis brandtii
GCTGTGGCTACTCCCGCAGGGAAGCATGGCAGGTGATTCAGGCTAAGGGGCAGGTGGGACCGAAAACTGAATTAGAGGGTTTACAATCTAGGTCTCGTTTAGAGTCTGATAGAATGAAGTCTGCATTTGCAAGGTCACTTTCTGGATGCGGGGTGGGAGAAAGGACCCATAGGGGCTGGGAGAAGATGAGCAGAAGGCGATTGCAGCAGTCCAGGTGAGAAAGTAAGATAGCTTGGTAGTGAAGACGTGGGGAAGAGTGGACATATGCAGATTGTTGGATAGCAATATGAATATGTTCATGTTTCTCCATGGTCAGAGTTTTCTGAGCACAGAGAACTAGAATCTGAGTTAAAAGAAAATCCTTAGAGGTAAAAGGTTACTGGATAGCAAAACTGAGATAGTGAGAGAACCGCTAGAGATATTTAGAAATGTATCTCTGTGGAACTATATGTTTACATTTCAAAAGGCAGTAAAACTCAGAGCAACGATTTTCATTTGAAAGGGTGGCAAAGCATTAGAAAGCAAAGTATATCACCCTCTCTCCAGGGAAGAGGAGTGGAAACTGTCTAATATCTATAATAATAAAAGTATAATATGCTAATTA
>NW_005294775.1:0-604 GCF_000412655.1 Myotis brandtii
GAAACTGAGTCACAGAGTCATGGATGAGACATGCCCTGCAGGCAGGTGGCAGGGCAAGGATGGGTCCAGAGAGAGCAAGCAGACTCAGGCCATAGTTCCGATCAGGAGGGGCATCACCCATTTGCAGAGAGATGCCAAGACCCAGGGAGGGCTTCGTGGTACTGGGACAGGTGGAGCTCTCCCTGACCCACTGGCCAGCTGTTCTCTGCTCACCTGTTCCATGACCAGGGTGCTCCGACCTGGCTGGGAGTTCTTACCGGGAGTGCCCGGCACACCGGCCTGATCTCGCAGGGTCCCTGAGTCTGCCACAGGGTGGGGACAAGATGCCGAGGTAGTCAAAGGGGCGATGCCCTGCCCAAGGTCACAGTGGGAAGGTCAAGCCTGGACTGGATCCCAATGCCCAGCTCTGGAGCCCCTGTGGTCCCCACAGCCAAAGCCCAGGAGCGTGGCGTGGGCTCAGACCTGGCGTGGAGGTGTCCGGAATCCATCAGAGGACATCCCACACACCATGTCCTGCCCTGGGCATCCCACCATGGCAGCATCCCCACCAACTGCCATGTGCACAAAACCACTGCCATTTAGGTGGTAGCATTTTCAGGTGACA
>NW_005294776.1:0-604 GCF_000412655.1 Myotis brandtii
ATATGCAAATTAACCATCACTCCATCACAAAGGTGGCAGTGCCCATAGCCACAAGATGGTGGCGCCTAGTCCTCTCAGTCCCACCAGAGTCCCCCAGTCCCGGGGGAGTGGCCGCTGAGAGCAGGCAGCATTAGTGGCCTGGTGGAATGCTTGCTTCATCGCTGCAGCAATGAGGCAAGCGTTCCACCCAGGTCGCAGAGGGCCTCTGGGCAGCGGGCATGGAGCAGCCGGGAGGGTGTGAGGGTGGGGAACACTTGCATCATTGCCCCAGCGATGAGGCAAGCATTCTGCGTCCGGCTGTGGTGGGCCTCTGGCCAGGCCGGGCACGGAACACTTGCATCATTGCCGGTCAGGCTGAGGGACCTCCATGCCCCCCCCCATCCTGCACCCTGTGCACAAATTTCATGTACTGGGCCTCTAGTTATGGTATAAAGATGTTACTTAGGATTATCCCCTAAGGAGTAAAACAAGCATCATTTCAGAGCCTATAAAACATAGACCATTCTCTTGGTATCTGCAATCTATTTTCATACTCTGCAGTTATCCTCTGTAACCACAGAGGCACACAAAGACTCTCAGAGAGTCCTGTAATGCTGGATTCTCC
>NW_005294777.1:0-604 GCF_000412655.1 Myotis brandtii
AACTGGGGCAGTTTGGTGCCTGGATTGCAAATGACACTGTTAGGCTGTTTTGAATCTTCTGAGGTATGATGAGGGCACTGAGGTTCTATACTGCGTTCCTGGGAGACGTGTGTGGAAATATTGCAGGGTGGGGGAGTGTTCTGATGTTACTTATCTTCAAGTAATGCAGCGACTGTCTGAGAGCGCGTGAGGAAGGGCACGATGCAGCAGCAGAGGCATCCGGGCGCTACCTCACCGCTCTGGGAAGTTATCTCTGCGTTTGAAACTTTAAATAATAAACAGCTGGCGAAAGCCAATGCCCTGGAATAAAGGCGGCAAATCTTCCAGATTAAGGGAGATGTATGAGAACTAAAAATCAAATTCGGGTCTGGTATCTCGATTAGATCCTAGTTTGAACTGACCGAGGGAGACTGTTTGGGGGAAATTAGGAAACAGTGGGATTACAGAACATTAGGAAATCATTGTTAGTTTGAAGTATGAATGTAGAATTGCTGTTGGGAGTGAAAATCGCCATAGTTTTGAGAAACATATGACAAAATATTTAAAGGCAAAACATCATGATGTCTGTAATTACCTTTAAAAAATATACATACATATATATATA
>NW_005294778.1:0-604 GCF_000412655.1 Myotis brandtii
AACGCCTGGCATCCCATCCAGTCCCTGGCAGAGGGGCTCAGACCGGATAGTTGGCGTAGTGAGGAGGGATGAAGGACCTGTACTCCAACAGTTGGTGTAGTAGGGCAAGATAAAGGAACTGAGTTCCAACAATTGGCCTTGTTGGCAGGAAGAAGGACCTGTGCTTCCAACAAGGGTACAGCAAGCAGGGTTCAAGGAGGAACTTACTCTGACACTTGGTGCTGTGAGCAGGATTCAGAAGTACGTGTGGGTTTGAGGAGCGAGTGTTCCCACATTCTATTATCAATTTTTCCTTTTATAGATTGTTTAAGATTATTAAGAACTCTGTCTGCCTAACCCTAGATTCTGAAGATTTTTCTATAATTTTCTTTCTAAAAGTTTTATAATTTTATATTTTACATTTAAGTCTATGATTTATTTTTAGTTAATTTCTTTAACATGTTTAAGACATATTGAGATCATTTTGGTTGTTGTTTATGCATATCCAATTACTCCAGGACCATTTATTTTCCCGTCATTGAATCACTTTAGCACCTTTAACAAAAATCAGTTGCACATAGCCTGGCTGGTGTGGCTCAGTTGAGCGTTGTTCCATGCATCAAGA
>NW_005294779.1:0-604 GCF_000412655.1 Myotis brandtii
GTCCCTTCCTGCTGGCTGTTGCTTAAGGTGTGAAAAATATAACAATAATGAAAGATGAAACTCTTAGAAAATGCTAAGTAATATTAGCTTTTGCTATGAATCTAATACAATATTATCTGGAGGTTTTAGTAACATGAATTGTTTTATATTTGTCTTACTTCTAGCTTTAGTTTATGTATCTTCTCTTCTATATGCATGTTTTATTTTTTTGTATGTTTTAAAATATTTTCTTAAATATAAAGATATTAAAATGAGTACATAAGTTATTTCAAATTAAATCTAAATAGGCATCAGTTTCTTTCAAATTAATCTTGAATATAATTTTTCTAAAATCCCACAAGATTTAATTTAAAATTTGTAAACAAAATTTACATATATAATGTTGGCAATATAATTGTCTTTCGTGTTCTTTTCAATTCAGAGTTTGATGTTTGTCCAAAGATTTACAATAAATATGAAATATAACATTTTTTTTAGTATGTAAACATTTAAGAATAGAAAACAAGTGGGAAATTTGGGAAATAGTGGTAGCACAAGACTAGTGGTTTTTTTTATCTCTTTATATCTATACTAGAGGCCCAATGCATGAAATTCATGTAAGAGT
>NW_005294780.1:0-604 GCF_000412655.1 Myotis brandtii
CCCCCCCATCCCACCTGGTCTCTGACTGCCATGCCCGCCTGCCCCTCAAATAGTCAAGGAAGCACTAGTAAAATGTAAATAGTATTTTCCCCTCCATCAAACCAGCAAAGGTTAAAATTATTGCCAACCTCAAATTTGCAGTTGTGAGGGACAGCAAGTATTGTTGAGAGTGGAAAACAGTCACATCACCTTAGGAAAGGGGTGCAGAGTATATGTTGAAATGTAAAATATTTCATTCTGCAGCACACTTCTGGGAATGTACCCTAAGGAGATGAATGCGCATTACCGCTCTCTTTGCAATGAAAATGTGAAACCATCTTAATGTCCATCAGTAATGGACTCGTAAAGTAAATTAGGTAGGAATTTCATGCAGCTCTTGCAAGTGGACTCTATTGATTGACTGGAAAGATCTTATTGAATGAAAAATGAAGGTTTCAGAATACAGGCTATGTAAAATTGTAATAATGGATTTGTGTGTCTGTTGATGAATAGAGAGAGATGCTTGAAAGGAAGCCCACCCTCCCCCCAGAAGAAAAGTAATAAAAAATAATTCACATTTCATGTTAAACAAATCAAATGCTACAAAAATGTAAAAAGTAAAAAG
>NW_005294781.1:0-604 GCF_000412655.1 Myotis brandtii
AAATCCCCTTCAAAATCCATCCACCTTGTTGTGCTGCCTTAGAACTGCACTGAGCCTCAATTATAACACTTTATAATCTCCCTTATATAGTGTGAGTGATTTCCACATCCATTTTCCTCAACAGACCAAAATGTCCTTTAAGATAGGGACCATGGTTTTGTATCACCTAAAACACACAAAGTGCCAATCTTTGCACAATAAATGGCTGTTAAATTGAATTGATTTGAATTACATTAGAAGTCATCTGAAAGTGCTGGCAAAATACTATTAATGGTGTCTGTGTAAGATGCTTTGAATTAAATGTGAGGACAAATACATTAATGCTAATATGCTCTCAAGCAAACACTACCAGCTCTGTGGTGAGGATTATCAAACATCAGCTTCCTACCTGGGACTTGTGATTAGAATGCCTGATTCTGTAAGTTCGGAAAAAGTTCACTTTTAGAAAATTATCTGAACCATGATCAGAAAACTGCCTCATATGATCAATGTAAGAAAAAGTATAATAGATGCACAATTTGAGAAGTGATCTGAGATAATTTCATGTGTGAAAACATGCTTGTGTTAAAATAGTGGTGAAGGAAACAGAGGAAATGATGTGTGA
>NW_005294782.1:0-604 GCF_000412655.1 Myotis brandtii
TTAGCACCCCCACCTCTGTTCCCATCCTGAGGAAAATAAGGAAGGACACAGGCAAAGAATTTAGCATGAGATTATTAATTGCAGCATTGTTTATAAAAGCAAGGAAACAAACTAAATATTCAACTCCTCCAGGGGACCTGCCCAATAAATAATCTCACAGCCTTACAGTAGCTTTCCATGCTGCTTGTAAATGAGGTTCTAAGTGGGTACTTACTGATGGGAAAGACATGATTTACTAGGTGAAAAAGGCAAGTTACAAAATAATGTAAATAGATTGACCCCATAAAAGTATTTTGTAAGTAAGAATAAATATAAAATATATAGTGTAGGAAGACATAAACCAAATGTTGATCTCTGGGTGGAGGGATTCCAAGTCATTTTAATCTTTTCCTTTTGCTTATCTGCATTTAAAGCAATTTTCCCATCATGAACATTTATTTCTTGTGCAATAAGAACAAACGTCCTTCCATCGGTCCCAGCGAGCTCCTCTTGCTGGGAGTCCAAGGAGCGTTTGGGCAAACAGAGCTGGGTGCTCCTGGCTCCCAGGCATTGTGGGAAGGCCACCAACTCCTTTGTGACCACTTCAGGTTGCTCATTAAGAATT
>NW_005294783.1:0-604 GCF_000412655.1 Myotis brandtii
GGGGCCGTGGGCAGCTCGGGGGGCGCCGTCCTGTGAACATCCACGGGTCGGGGTCGGAGGCGCGTGGACGTGGCGGCCATGACCTGCGTCTCACAGGGAGGAAGCTGGCAGCCCGCTCTCCTCCACGTGGTCTCGGCCTCCAGGAGGCGGGCTGGGCTGTGCCCTTTGGTGACGGGAGTCCAGGGAGAGGCCAGGGAAGCGAAGGAGGCCCCTGGAGAACGGGGCTGGGAATCCCCACGTTGGCACTTCCACCATCTCCTGTTGGCCAAAGCAGATCGAGAGGCCGGCCTGGACGCAAGGAGGGGCCCGTAGCCGCCCCGTCCGGACGGGAGGGCTGTGAAGTCACACACAGAAGGTGTAGGGACGGGAGGAGAAGAGGGGCCATTCTGCAGTTGCTGGACAAGCTACTACCTTATCCTGTATATCAGCTCTGTCTACCTACCTACCTTTCTATCTGCATATGTATCCTTCTGTCCACCCATTCGTCCAACCATCCATCCATCGATCATCTCATTTATTCGTCCATTCATCATCTATCCATCCGTCATCCATCTGTTCATCCATCCGTCCATCCACCCATCCATCATTCATCATCTATTCATTC
>NW_005294784.1:0-604 GCF_000412655.1 Myotis brandtii
CCGACTGCAGGGCGGTGCTTCTTCCCAATCCAATAGGAGGTGATACCTGGGCTCTCTGGAGGTCTCCTGGATCTGAGAGGCTGGCGACCTGCCTTTGGTCTGAAGGAACTTGTAGGTAATCAGAGATGGTGCTACTATTGATGGGACAGCAGGCCCCACGACACTGTCACCTTCGTGACTTCTCCCTAAGGCAGGTAGCACAAAGAAAGGCATTCTCATGGAATTCCTTAATTAGGATGGCAATTTCAGGAGGTAAAAAACACTAATAAAACATAATACTCAACTGTGAGCCTTTTGAAGGCATCTACGATTTACACATCCTAATTCATTTAGAAAAGAGGAATAATGCTGAAGTGTGCTCTCTCAGCATCAGGTGACTAGATGGACTGCTTTTGTTTTCCCAAATAAAATAATCTACATTATTTTGCATGAAATAATTTGGATAAAAATAATTTGAGTAACACCAGTTTTTCTGGCTTTCTATAAAATTCACTTTTGCACAGAATGATGTTGGTGCTAACATTTCATAAAAATGGGCTTTTACTGCCTTGACCAGGTGGCTCAGTAGGTTGGGCATTGTCCTGTGCACCAAAAGGTTGCTGGT
>NW_005294785.1:0-604 GCF_000412655.1 Myotis brandtii
TTTAAGTCCTTCAAATAAGTACAGAGAACTAATGGCCTAAAATACCTGACAGCAGTAAGAAGAGGGGAGGTCTGGGTGTGAGGGGCCTCTTACCTAGGTTCTACACTAGGGAGGATCAGTTGAACAAACAGCTAGTACTAGCATACTAAGGACACAAAACCCAAATACACAAACGATTCTAGATTTCAGGAATTCCTTCCAGGTTACTGTTTCTAGAACACTGCCAAGGGAGCACTGTTCAATGCTTACTTGGAACACTGAGTAACCATCCTTTTAAAGTCATGTGTGGGTGACTTGCTATGTATAGGGTAGTCAGCTCCCATGAAACAGAGGATAATGCTTGAGCATCACCCCCTGCAATGCCATCATCTTCTGGTCCAAGTCTTAGCTTCTTGCAGCTTCTTCCTAAAGCTACTGAGAATTAACTAAGTGAATTACAACTGTGCGCAGAGATTTACGCCAAGATTTCCCCCTCATGAAGGTCTGCCTCAGAGCCAATAAACATCAGCTTCATTCTGTTTCATCTAAGCAACACTGCATTTGAGTACCTTCATTGTCAGACATTGTGGCATCCACCACCATGTGCCAGGCACTATGATTCATA
>NW_005294786.1:0-604 GCF_000412655.1 Myotis brandtii
AAAAAAAAAGTAGGGTAAAGAGATGGGGCCATGGACTGGGAAGGGGCAAGAGGAAGAGGAGAATCAAGAAAAAGAAATAAGGCAGGATAACAGGCCCATCTCTCCCCACTCATTCTCAAAAGGTTTCTCAAACCATTCTGAACTACATGCAGATTGCATGCTGTTTCTCTGTTCCGGGCCTTTGCACATGCTCTTCCTGCCCCCTGGAATGTTCCATTTTGCTTAACATCACTGCCCACGCTCACTCTTAAGGTATTAGCTGGATGTCACTTCCTCCAGAAAGCTTTCTGACACCTGGGTAAGGAAGGATCTCCTATACGTTGCCTATCACTGCATTGATCACACTATATTTCTAAGGACATCTTATTTATCTGTCCCTCACTAATAAAAACAATATCCAACATCGACTGAGAGCTTAATATGTGTTCATGTGTTTCATTTGATAGCACAATAATTCTACAAGGTAATACACCCATCTTACAAATGCAGAAACAGGCTCAGAGAGGTTTAAATACCTTGACCAAGGTGACAAAGGTTATTTACCTACCATGCTCTTAACCACTAAGCTACACATCATATCCCCTTCTATGTGCTCGGCTCCATG
>NW_005294787.1:0-604 GCF_000412655.1 Myotis brandtii
GGCATGACATTTAAGAAGTGGCCAAATGTAGAGGTTCTCAGCTATAAGTTGAGCAGGCAGAAGGAATTCTCGAAAGCTATAAAAACATAAGGAGACACTTTTCAAATGATAAGGCATCATTATAGATTTTTGGGAAACCATGATACCCATTTTGGTATGTAATTAGGAGATGGGTGGTTTGTGAGCAAAAAGGCAGAGTAGATAATGAAAGGCAGCCTTTGTAGTTGAAAACAAGTCATTCCTGCTTTTTTTTTTTTGAGTCACAGATACTTTTGAGTATATGAGAGAAGTTAGAATTTTTTCCCCTAAAATGGTATTTGTATTCCTTTGTTTCTTCCTGCATTCTTTCCTCCTTATCTTCCTTTCTCCTCCCCTCTTCCTCTTCCTTCATTCCTTGTACAATTATTTATAGGAGCTAATTCTGTATCAGATATCGATCTGGACCATGGGGTAGATTAGGGAAGAAGATAAGTTTCCCAATTTCATGGCAGTACATTCTTAAGATAAGGAGACAGAAAAAAAAAGAAAAAAAAGAACAAAATGATACACCAACCTTTGCTGGTTTGGCTCAGTGGACAGAGCGTAGACCCTCAGATTGAAGGGT
>NW_005294788.1:0-604 GCF_000412655.1 Myotis brandtii
TGTGGCCCGCGGGCCGTAGTTTGAGGACCCCTGCGTGGAGCCATGCAGGGAAGGTCAGGGGATGATAAAACCGACTAGAAACACAGGCTTTGTTGAGAAGGCTACAACAGTGATCCAGCCAGGAGAGGATCAAGGCCAGAGCGCAGGCGTGCAGGGGACATGGTGGAGACGATTGCCGTACATACTCCTCCAGGCACAGAATTAGTTCAAATCTATCTAGCGACAGTTACTAGCGACACCTGGCACTCAGGCTTTGTGCACACTTCCCGTCAAATTATAAATTTGGGCTGAATCAGATTTCTTCCTGAACTCAAAGGTCTTTATCATCCACACAGGCTCGTCTCAGGATTCACCCCAAAAGAAACTCCTAATTCAAGTGACAGATCTCTGTTTACCAGAGGAAGCTGCCATTGCTGAAAAAAGAAACGCAAAGAAGGATCTTGGAAGGCAGCAAAGCCCTGCAATTGTGGGAGAGGTCATAGCAGCAGCAACAACTGACTTCAGCTAGTGCCTGGGCAAGTGCATTCCTCCACAGTAACCCCACGAGGTGGCCACTCCAATGGTCGTTCCTGAAAGGGCGAGGACTACGCCCTCCATCTTACCC
>NW_005294789.1:0-604 GCF_000412655.1 Myotis brandtii
TCCCACCACATGCAGTGTGACTTTTATGTGGATAAAAAGAGAGCAAAATGGAAGGACTTTAGAAAAGATAGATTTGGTCCACCAGATATCAAAGAGTTACATTATATTGGCCATACATTGAAGCTCACTGGAAAACAGAAGAGTTGAGGGAACAAGGGCCAGGGACTACCAAGGGCACAGACCTCCTTCTCCCAAACCTTGTCCACAGGTATGTTTTATACAGACAAGAGATATTCATATGTGAGTGGTTTCCCCGGGCCTTGTTGGGTGTCTTGAGCAGCAAGAAATATTCACCAGGATTCCGGAGACTTGGCTGAGGAGAGTGGACCAGAACAGACACAAAAGGCAGAATTTAGGGACCTAGGGACTGAAAACAGTGCCAAACCTCAATAATTGAATTATGGATTTCTACGTATCAGCCTCATGCTCTGTGTCTGGCCCAGAAATTAGGGGATTTTGATGGTTTGTTTGAGGTGCACAGACACTGACAAGTACGAAGAGGCTTCTCTCAGGATTCCTTCTGTTCCTGGTTCTGGATCATATATATGGACCTGCAGAAACCTATGCAGAATTTAGAACAATATCTTCTCATGTAAAATGCAGT
>NW_005294790.1:0-604 GCF_000412655.1 Myotis brandtii
CGGTTGATTCTCTGATGAAGGGATGTGTGTTTTGAGACGGGCGGGGAAGCATGGGCCTTTTGTTTCTAAATCCGACCTTCACACAGAGCCCTGCCTGTTCCGGATCATTAACTTCCACTTCAGTCGTTGTTGATTGAAGTGAGAGGGGCCATGAAGTTGATGGAAGAGCAGAGGCTGCTTAGGATAATAAACGTGACTCTCCGCGCTGGGCATTGGGAAGCGTGGCAGAAGCATCGCTGCCCGCACCAGCCAGGTGCGATGGCTCGAGACCCAGCTCCAAGTACTTGTCCGTGGTGGCCGGGCCTGCACCCTGGGTAGGAGGCCCGGAGGGGAGGACGAGGCGGGAAGGGAAGGCGCAGTGCGTGCTGCCTGCAGAGCGTGCGGCATCGGTGGAGTCCTGAGAGTGGGCTGGGCACTCCCGAAAGTACCTCCAGAAGCTGGAGGCCTGCCTTAAGCCAGTGTGACAAGAGTTAGTGACATAAGGTTATATTTATGTTTAGGGTGATCCTGTGGTGTCTTTTTGTTTTTACCCCTCCTGCTACAAGGTTTCAAGTGTGTGCATGTGTGCACATATTTGTGTGTACATATGTTTGTGTGCACATGT
>NW_005294791.1:0-604 GCF_000412655.1 Myotis brandtii
AGAAAAAAAGGTTAAATTTATTCTTATAGAATGATTTTAATTCCTTAAAACCAAAAATCATTCCATTCGAACCTAAATCAGATCAGGCCTTCAGTTCTCGAAATCAGCTTGCAGGATAAACAACCCACAGAGAAATACGACACCACAGAGATGTGGAGATACAGGCAGCAAAATGCAGGATGTGGGAAATGCTGTTGAACCTGGATTTTTCTGAAAATAAACTGCAAGGAAAAACAAAGAGGGAGAGGACTGTGTGGATTAAAAGGGATTTAAGAAACACAGTTATGAATTATAATGTATATTTCTTATTCTAATCCTTGCTTGAGAAACCTGGACAAAATTTAGACTCTGGGGAAATCTAAATTCAGACAGGGTAAAGAGCCTTAAATTTTAGAGATATATACTAAACTATTTATGAAAAATGATAAGATTTTATAAATTTGCTTCAAAATTATCTTGGGGAAAAATGTGTATTGCTGCTGAAACAAGAAACAAGATAGGCCACGGCGGGCCATGAGTTAAGAATAGTTGATACTGAGTGATGGGCGCATGGGGTTTTATGTTACCTCTTTACTTTTGTGTTTATTTGAAATTTTTCATAGAA
>NW_005294792.1:0-604 GCF_000412655.1 Myotis brandtii
GGTCTGAGGACTTCGCCGCTTCTAGATATTCTGTGAGTCCGTATTATCTGTGCTTGGATGGGGCCACAGCATCACAAACAGCTCTGGATGGAGGGTCATCTAAGAGCTCCCAGTACCCTCCCCTTTACCTCTTGGGCCTCTCAGTATGTCCACCTCCCTCCCCGGACCGCAGGCCTGTGAGCGCAGGGCGTGTGCGTCACTGATGGATCCCACGCGTCCAGAATGGTTGTAGGAGTTAAAAAACCAGGAATGAACGAACCAGCCAACCCACCGGTGAGGATATTTACAAATACTTGAGGGAGGACCCGCGCCCACCACTTGGCTGCACAGAGCAGAAGGCCAGCTCTTGCTCCGAAGGAGTTTCCTCTCTAGGGTGGCTCTCACGCTCGTAGCCCCGCAGACCGTAAAGACTTTTAAAGGGAATGGCATTTAAAACATTAAAAAAAATATATGTGTGGGAAAAAGACAAGTGCTCCTGAGGGTTTCCAGCCCACGAACGTGTGAGGAGGCGAAGCTGGCCCAGAGGCCAGATCTGTGTCGGTTCCACGAGGAGACACCGGCATAAACCCGAGCAAACAGAACCAAGCCTAGATCCTCACTGAGG
>NW_005294793.1:0-604 GCF_000412655.1 Myotis brandtii
TAGAAATGCAATAATATCTGAGGAGAATGGGGAAGTTAACATTTGATATAAATTAAATTTAGAAAAGAGGGTAGTATTTCTTATATCCTGAAGAGGGTAGACTACAATGTATAGCCCATTAGCTCAGAATGAGAAGATCCTGATGAAACATTTTGGATGAAAAGCCATGATTGTGAGAATAACTTTTGGCTGCAAGTGCCACTGATGTCATTCTTCATGGGACTGAATTGGTGCAGAATCAAAAGCCTCAGCCAGTGAATCCAGATCTCACTTCATGGTGCTTCATTGGACTCTTAGACATGTTGAACAGGTTCAGAGGTAACAGCCTGCCCTGTGGCATCAGGCCTCAATTTCTTTGTGGTTCTTAGGTTTTTAGGTTCTTTTCTATTTTAACTTTATTTTTTCTTTGTGGCATGAAGGCAGTCCATGATTCCAAAATTAGTATATCCTTCCCTTGTGCAGTTATATCACAACTAGAGGCCCGGTGCACGAATTTGGCCATGGTCGCCGTCTTGCACAGTCCTTATCAGTGCCCATCTGGGCTGGCCAGCCAGGGGGAGGGACCATGGGAGGTTGGCTCACTGTGGGAAGTTGGCTGTGGGAT
>NW_005294794.1:0-604 GCF_000412655.1 Myotis brandtii
CAAACATATCTTTGCTGGCTTTGAAGGAGAAGGTAATTGGGAGGCCTCCAGAACCTGAGAAGGACTCCTGGTCAAAAGCCAGCAGGGAAATGACAACTGCAGTCTTACAACTGCATGGAACTGAATTTATCTCTTACAACTTTCTTGCTACTCCTGATACCTTTTTCTCATTTACATTCATTTCCAATTTATCTCTAAGTCTTATAGATTTCACTTTCCAAGCACTCTAAAATCTGTCCCCTTCACTGTCACCACACCCACATCAAGGCTCCTATCTCCTAGTCCTTGCCTCCCTACATATTCTTGTTTCTGTGAGTTTCTTTTCTACTGTACAGATTTGGAAATCTTTCCAAAATGGAAATCATGTCAACTCCCATGCTCTCGGTTACCTCTCAGCCTCTTCTTGCATCACTCTTATCAACTAATATGATAAATATACCTTGAACTCTTAGTGGGTACTAAATGCATTATGCTAAGTACTTTACATGTATTTTTTCACCTTGTTCTCACCAACCACTCTGAGGTTGCTACATAATTTGTGTCATCCCTTAAGCATTTGATGAAGTTGGTGCAGAATATCTATATATATAAAAGCCAAGCGACC
>NW_005294795.1:0-604 GCF_000412655.1 Myotis brandtii
ATGGGTAAGAGATCCTTCTTTTTTACTGCTGCATAGTTATTACAGTTTTGTTTTTGTATAAATTTTCCATAGAGGAATATGACTTAGAAAAAGACAATTAATAGGTTAGAAACATTCTCCCAGAATAACACATTTGGAGCTGGCAAAAAGAGATTAATTCCTTTTGAAACAGAATGATTCTGGGCAGCAATTTTCTCAAACAAAGCTGATTAATTACATGGAAGACCTCTTATTCACTATAATCAAGTACAGTACTTGGCCCATTAATTGAACAAAATTGAATAAATGAGGAATAATATAATATGATACATAAACATTTTAACTTAAAATATATAAATGTATATTTATTCACACATCTTTTACTTTCAGGCCAGGATTTCTCATTGAACATGATTCACACATTGGAGTAGATCTTGTATAGTTTCATTTTAATATTTATAATATAAAATAAATCTAAATATAAAGTATTCTAATATTTTAAATCAATATTAACAACATATTCCCCAGCATTTTTAGTTGCTTACTTTATTTAGCCTCTCCAAATAATCTACTCATGTAGAAACAATATTTCTAATTCTGCACTCATATTTTAATGTATTACTTA
>NW_005294796.1:0-604 GCF_000412655.1 Myotis brandtii
GGTCGCCTCCCACAAAGTCCTATGGTTGCAAGTTTTCTATATTGCATTCAAAGCAATAATACTAATTCTAAGTAGACTGTGAAAAGTTAGGTTGCATGTTGTAATCCCTAAATCAAGTACTAAAAATATTCTAAAAGGACATATACACCCAATAAAAAATTCAGATAGAATATTAAATAATATTCAAATGATATAAAAGATATCATGAAGGGAAAATAAAGAAAAACAAAGGGATAAAACAAAATAAGTAATAAAATTATAGAACATAATCTAATCATACTATTTATTACAGTAAATAAAAATGCTCTAAGCATATTATTCAGATTGAATTTAAACAACAAAAAATCCAATCATATGCTACAGACCCTACCATAAATCCACTTTAAATATTATGATAGAAATATGTTGAAGAAGAAAAGAAAAATGCAATAAAATCACTAACTTAAAATAAAAAGCTGGAATGGCAATGCTAATATCAGAAAAAGTAGGCTTCAGAATGAGAAAAATTGCTAGCATAAACAAGAGATATTTTATAATGATAAAAAGTTCAAATCACTAAGAAAATAAATTAATGTAACCACCATATTAACAGACTAAAAAGAAA
>NW_005294797.1:0-604 GCF_000412655.1 Myotis brandtii
ATGTATTATAGAATTGTACACTTGAAACCTATATTATCTTATGAACCAATGTCACCCCAGTAAATTTAACAAAACAAAACAAAAATAAATGAAAATAGTGTCCGGAGCCCCTAGATTGGAGTCTCGAGAACACCCTTTGGAAAATATGGTTCTGTTAATTTCACTATTGCTCTTCTTGAATGTAACAGAGCTCATATTCCTCATAATGTGCTCTGATCACCTGTTCTCTAACTATCTTCAAGTTGATTTCTAGACAATTCTTATTGAGCCATAGACTGGCTCTAATCCTTCTAGGGGGGCAGGTTACATTTCTCACCTATGATTGAAAGCCAGCACCAAAGTGTGGTACGCACTGCCAAGTCATTATCTTGACTTTCACCTCTGAGTCCATCTACCGCCCTCTTGAATTGCAGTTGTCTCTCTTCTTTAGAATAACAAGAGTTGTCCCACCATGATAGCTTGCTTCACTTCCACCTTACCACTTCCTTTTTACTCCCTTTTGGTGCTGATGGTGTCCTTGCAGGTCCCAAAGTTAGCTTTTCTCACTGAGAATAAGAGGAATAACCTCATGTATGTTCTCTGTTGCTCTGTGGTCACAGTTGTT
>NW_005294798.1:0-604 GCF_000412655.1 Myotis brandtii
TCATTTCTATAGCATTTTATTGGTTATACCAGGCCTGGGACTGGTACTCACTCACAAGACTGTGTAAGTGCATGCCCTGAGTGTGAATATGTCCTTAAATTTTATACCCTTGCTGCCTTGTTTATCTTAATCTAGTCCTGACCAGCTGTACACATTTGCTATCCTTAGTGTTAGAGGGGACAATATAAAAGGCAAGAATCATGGGAACAACTTGGAGGCTGGCCACCACAAGAGTTAAGCACTTAACCAAGATTCTGATCAATGAGAAGGGACTTCCACTGGCTCATCAGTTCTCAACTTTGGTTGAGCACTTGAATCATCTGGGAGCGATGATTTAACTGATCAGGAGAGACAGCCATGATATCAAAAAGGTCTCCAAATTATTCACATGTGCAGTCAGGGATAAGTACATTGAAAATGAAGTAACGGTTCCTTTTGAGACTGAATTCCACACAGAATTTGCTATTGTATCTATCAGCAACATCTGTTCTCCCCTCATGGAGCAGAGTGTGGAGCAAGGTTTAGAAGGACAAGGGGCATCAGTAATTTATTCACTCACAAACTGTTGCTGAAAACAGAGTAGGTCAGGATGACTAGGTTTCTT
>NW_005294799.1:0-604 GCF_000412655.1 Myotis brandtii
ACTCGGCCCCCGAATCCACTCACAACAACAGCTTCCCACTAGTGACTGCATATAAGGATGAAACTCCAGCTCCTGGCTGCTGCCAGCATCGACCCAATGTCCCCTTCCCTTTGGGTATCCTCTCCCCATAAATACATTTAGCTGCCCGCATGTACCAACCACCATGTTAACCTTTCAGCCCAGCCCCCCTCACATTTGGTGACTCAGCCTGTCACCTCCTAGCATAGCGGTGGCCAAAGACCACCCTTCAAGATGAGGTGTTGGAATTTGATAGCTCAGGAGGGAATTGCCTTGCACAAGGCTCACCAAAACCCCTTTCCTTGTTTCTGGACAACTGGTGAGTGATCCCAGCTCCAGGCGCCTGGTGGGGTCAGTTGAAGCCTCCCTTGAAATGGCCTTATGGTTCAATTTCTCCTCTCACCCCATCCTGCTTCCCTCACTTCCTGCTCACACATCTCTGGATCAGCTTCTGTTTCCTGTGCCCTTGGCCTCCACACATACCATCACTTCTTCTTACAACCTCTTTTGCCTGTGTGAGGACACGCAGGGAAATAGAAAACCACCCAGCCTAGTCCCTCAGCCAAACCCTTCAGAAGAAGCCTGG
>NW_005294800.1:0-604 GCF_000412655.1 Myotis brandtii
CTCGGTTCCTCTGGTTCTGACCTTGAACCCAGCTCCTCAATCCAGAGCTAGTGCTGGTGTTGCCCCCATAGCCTCAGACAATTTGACAACAGATAGTGCAGTTTTGGCCACAGAACTGCCGTCCCCTGGGGCCACAGAAGAACTGTGGCTGCCTGGTAATGCCTACAGTTGGTGCAGGCTCAGGAAGGAGGCCTCCTGCAGACGCCAAGTACATACAGGTAGGAGCATCCCTGACCTCTCCAGGACATCTGTGTTGCTGGCAGTCTTCTTGGTCTGAGCAACTTCCTTGCCTGTCTTTCCCAGGGGATCTGTGACCCTTGTAACTTAGTTGTCTCAGGGCAGAAAGACATGTAGGTCTCAGGTTTCTCAGGAGGCTCCTGGCCTGTGCAGGTCATTACAATGACTGGAATGAGCAGGGCTTTGGCTAATTCCACATGTCTGAACTGGAGCATGGACTCATCCAGGAGCTCTGCCCCAAACATAGGGGCTTTTCATGAGTGGGTCACACATGTCTTGTAAACCTACGCTGGATGTCTTGAAACAAAGACTCAAAACAGTTGGAGGGGACTCGAGAGGGATCTAGTCCAGCTTCTGGTGGTACTTC
>NW_005294801.1:0-604 GCF_000412655.1 Myotis brandtii
AATTAAACTCGTAAGTCAAGGCCCCACTGTATAAGACAAAAAGTGATGGACTCTGGCTGCCTAGCAGCATATGCCTCATTTAAAGATGGCTAACTTCAAATTTTTGAGAAACATGGTGCGGTTATCCCAGGGGCTGTCAATTCACAACCCTTGCAATCACCCTGTTTTGCAGATGAGGAAACAGAGCCAGAGAGAGCCCTGGGAACTTGGTAGTGAATGTTTGTGTTAGAGCTCCAGGTCTTCTGAATATAGGTCCAGTCTTTTTCACAGCACACCATAAAATTTTGGTATATTTCCTACTGCATTTATTCCAGAAAATAATTATCATTAACATTTATATAATCTTATACCATTAGGAAAAAGAAGCACCAACTCCTTTTTCTAAACTATATGTTGGGAAGGTGCTATAAAAAAGATGTTTCATGCTTCCTAAGTCAGACCTTCTGTTTGCGGAGGCCGAAGACAGTTTTCTCAGGTCTGCCTGGAGTGGGCCTGCTGTGGAGTGCGGTCTCAGCTTCAGTGATAGTCTAGTCTGAGACGGTGTAGGGGTCAGATGGGTCTCTGCCACACTTCTCTCCCAGCTCACAGTTAATATACAGCAAAA
>NW_005294802.1:0-604 GCF_000412655.1 Myotis brandtii
CCTCCCCCCTGGCACACCTCAGCCTTTTTGTAAGCAGCATGCTTCTAGGTATAAAGTGAGTCAGCAAAAAAGGTTATTGTTCTTACCCATTCTAGGTCGTAAGCTACTCTCTAAAGTTTTAGATTCTTCTTGGCCACAGCATTAGGGAAAATGTTCTGTCTTCTTTAATGTTTGAACTTTGTAAGATAATTTTTGCCTAGAAGTAAAAAAGCCCAAAAATGGACAAAAACAGCTTGGGAGATTTTCCTGAAATTATAGTTAATCTAGGAGCCTTGATTTGCTTTCCTACTATTTAGACTAAGATTTGAGGACTTAAAGATTGCAGGCCAAGTGGCAAAATCTTAGATACTCCTTCCATTAAAGGCTGGGGTCTATGCCCCTCTCCCCTTGAATCTGACTGCCCTGTGACTCTTGCCACCAGTAGAGTCTAACAAAATTGATGTATGTGACTTCTAAGGTGAGATCGTGCAAAGCAATGAAGCTTGTGCCTTGTTTGCAGGGACATCACCTTTTGGAAACCTGAGCCTCTGTGTCAAACTCCAACTCCCACGAAGTTGCCACACTGTGAGAAAGCTCAGGTCACATGCAAAAGCCATATGCACCT
>NW_005294803.1:0-604 GCF_000412655.1 Myotis brandtii
TGGATGATGGATGGGTGGATGAACAGTTATGGAGTGTCTCACGGATGCTCACCACCTTCAGCTCAGGAATCTGGAAACAAAACCCCGGGAGAGGCGTTCGGGGCCGGGGGAGCCTGTAGACCTGCAGACAGACAGCCTGTGAGCAGCACGGGTGGGCTGCGCCGTGTTGACCATTCCTCTGCCCCACATTCAGAGAGAAGCGCCTGGAGAGCGGGGACCGGGCGAGGGCTGGCACCACGCTGGATGAGATCTGGCTCCACATCCTGGATCCCAAAGACTCAGACAAGGGCAGGTACACCCTGGAGATAGCAGCCGGGAAGGAAGTCCGGCAGCTCTCAACCGACCTCTCGGGGCAAGGTGAGCTGTCCGCCTGTCTGTCCCCAGTGACAGCCCCATGGGGGGGGGTGCCCATCCCCACCCAACCTGGCATTGCCCCAAGAGAAAATGGGCTGGGAGGGGAAAGGGTGGAGGGCCCGTGGCGCCGAGCCCTGCACCTGCGGGTCACAGGGGCAGGGGCCCTCACACCCCCTTCCCCTTCCCTGTTTCCTTCTCACAGCTTTTGACGACGCCATGGCTGAGCACCAGAGACTGAAGTAAGTTCCCG
>NW_005294804.1:0-604 GCF_000412655.1 Myotis brandtii
GTTGTGAACTGACGTGGCGTTATTCAACTGTTTTTTCGTCTTGCTCCACTCACAGCTACGCCGATCACGACCACTGTGCCGACTGTCTTGTCAGAATTGGAACACGCGCTACCCGATGGTGACGTGGTACCGATCGAGCCAGCGGCGGCGCTGACCAGACGCAGTGAGTGAATTCAGTACACGTTGATTTGCTTGGCTTGCTAAACTCACTGTCGTTGTTTGACTAGTTTGGCCGTGGTGCGTGTTACCGCGTTTCGACCCACTCCGATAGAACGTAGTACGTGGTGTCAGCGACACCCAGTCATGGTGTTTAGGCCGAATGTTACAAGGCGCTTCTTTCTACCGGTATCCGGGACGAGCACATGTGATCATCGTGCAGTTGGTTGATTGTGATAGCGTGCATGTTAGAACAGTTAGCCCAGTCCATGGGCGATTTCGACTGGGCGCGCATCGGTTATCTGAAGTTGACATAATGAGCAACGGTTCGATTATGTGTGGGGGTTGCAGTAACAGCGTTTTCAACCGTGCATATAGGTGCAACGTGTTGTGACACAGTTGCGACAGGTACGTACGTACGCACGCAAACACTCACGCACGCACGCAC
>NW_005294805.1:0-604 GCF_000412655.1 Myotis brandtii
GAATTTCTTCCCAACAGCTGCTCTGGATTCCCGACCAGTTCGATGCCTTTCGGGTGGAGCTGGCTGCTGGGAAATGGCTATTTCCTTCTGTGATCCTGCACTGCGTGCTTTTCATGGTGTTTGATGAAAAGTGCATCCCCACTGCATCTGAAGCAGCAAACACCGTTCTCATTGAGACAAGGCCTGGTTGATTCTAACAGTGCAACAGGTTGGCAATTAGACGCTTCCTTTCATTGTCCACAAGGTGGGGATACGGCCATGTTTTTGGTTTGTCCTACCTGAGCTAAGGTTGAGAGTACATGCATTTTAACAAAGCTGCCAAAAGAGAAAACACAAGGGCGGGAGCAGAGCGGGGAGAACTGTGTACTCGGCACTTGGGGCTTTAGTGCTCCTGGCCCGACAGAGAGAGGCTCAAGTTGGGTTGGGGTCCCCAGAGGTTCGCGGCAGAACTCTTGCCGGAATCCTGGGCCCTTTCCTTCAGTTCTCTCTCCTGCCCACTCCCCATGGCTTTCCCTGCACCCCCACCCCCTCACCCCGTCACTGTGGTCTCGCCTCAGAGAGCAGAGATCCCTTCAACTGCAGACCCAGGGCTGGGCCGACCCCC
>NW_005294806.1:0-604 GCF_000412655.1 Myotis brandtii
CTCCAGAAGAGGAGAATATTCACCAATGTGGACCTAGGGCCGTAGCAGAGCCTCAACAAAGACTTGTTAAATTTAAAACAATAAGGTCATCTAAAATCTGAAGGGCATGCACAGTAAATGAATGCTGGGACAACCTAAGTGGTTGGTTTCCCATCCACATTGCAGTGATGAAATCAATGGGGAGGTGGCTCTGGAATCTGCTAAAGGAGCTAGAATTTTTTGATTGGTAAAAGAAGGCTGCTGTGAGTTGGGGTTATGTGTCAAGATCAATAAACACTTCCTCTATGTCATACAGAAGAACAGGTCAAAATGAGTAGCTTTTCCTAAATTCTCTCCAAAAATGCAAAAAACGTCTCTTTTCCCCTGACCAGGCAGCATCCTAGCTGCTTGCTTCTGGCACCCAACTGACCTTTAAAAAAATTGCATGCGGAAATGTGAGCTACTTCTTGGTCAATTAGCCTTACTGCTCAGTGAGAGAGGCAGCCCCGTTAATCACCAGGGCCCTTTCTCCTCCCACTGCCCAGCTCTCCTCACAGCGGGATCCCTACGGAATCACTGGAAAGCTGTGTTTATTCTAGGAAAAAGAAGATTCTGACAATATATT
>NW_005294807.1:0-604 GCF_000412655.1 Myotis brandtii
AAAAGGCCCGAGTTATGAATGCCACAATCACCCTCAATACTGACCACTTGCTTCCCTGTGAGATCCCCACCCCTCCTGGAGTCCTGAAAGCCAGCCTCTTCTTATTCTCTTCTCCCTTCTGACCATTTCGTCTTTGACACAGCATTGCCCCTAAACTCTGACTTTGGTCCTTGTAGTCACTGCTTATCAACGATGGGAGGGAATCTCAGAGCCCCTGCCTCTACTTCTCCCCCAGGGAGAGGGTGAATAATTAAATCAGCTTATTTGCATTGGTCCACCTCAAGAACACTAATGGCCCCACAGAGTGAAGTTTTCCAAGGGGGTCCAAGCTGAAAGCACAAGGGTGTGTCTCTCCTTTCTTCCCCCAAAGGTCTTAAGGGGAGCAGGGAAGCCAGGACAGCCTCTGGCACCCCCACACCCCACCTGTCTCTGCTTCCATAAGGCTTCGCCAGGTAAGACTCCGAGCATGTCTTCCCAGGCACCTTTTCTGAGTAAATTTCTTGAGGATGTTCTACATCAAAACAAGTGAGAAACCTGAGAAAATAAGACAGATTTTACCCCACAGTGCAGTAAAAGAAAGGCCAAGGTCACAACGAAAGAGAAA
>NW_005294808.1:0-604 GCF_000412655.1 Myotis brandtii
GCAGAAAGCCTGGAACACAGCATCCCATCAGAGGGCTACAGGAAACAAACCTTGGGGATGCAGGTGAGCCTAGACGGCTGTGTGGGTGTGCAGACAGAATGAGGGTGCAGAGGGAATCATGCACACAGAGGGAGTCAAGGTGCTGCTGGAACTGGAACTGGAGGGGCCTCTCTCTGCAAGAGCTCAGCACATCAATGCACGGCTTGTCCAGGAGCAGCTCAGGGCCGCTGCTCAGGACAAATATTGGGTGGCCAGCTCACTAGATGGCTGGGACCATGGGGTTCACAATGTGCACACACATGGGGCTAGGAGAGGGTGCAGAGAAGCAGTGACCTGGGCTGGGTGTAGGCTCCCCATGCTACTGCTGCTGCCAGAGCAGCCAAATGCTAGAAAAAGCTGTGCCTGGCAGGCACCTTGGAGTGCAGGAAAAGCAGCAGGCTCTCTGGGAGCCTAAAGACACGCACTCAATACACCAGGAAGCAGGAGGGATAGGAACCCTTCAAATCCTTTTCTTTTGCCCTCTGTAAGTTGAGGGCTCTGAAGAGGGTGCTGCAGGAAGAAGGGATTTTCCCAGGCCTAGGGACCCTATCGGTGCATGAATTTC
>NW_005294809.1:0-604 GCF_000412655.1 Myotis brandtii
TTTAAATCAGTAAACTTTGAGTAAAGCAGATTCCCTTCCATAATGTACGTGGGCCTCCTCTAATCAGTTGAAAGCCACAAGGGCAACGTCTATGGTTCCCCAAAGTAGAAGGAATTCTCTTCAGTACTGCAGCATAGGAACCCTGTCTGAGTTTCCAACCTCCTGCCCTGCAGAATTTGGACTCAAGGCTGCAAAATCAACTCTTACCTGAACTTCCAATCTGCCTGCTTGCTCTATGGACTCTGGACTTTCCAGCCCCCAGATCCTGGGGCCCCATCCCTAAAAGAATCACACGTGTGTGTCCATTCTTGGCTCTGTTTCTTTGGAGAACCCTGACTACACACTCCTGTCCTCTTTTGTGTGGCTTCCTGGTTTCTTTTTGGGCCCCTTACAATTGCATTGGCCGAAAGGCACCCTAGGGCTTCCTGTCCTCCAACCAGCATCATCTTGTAAGGCTTTAGAGGACAAGAATCACCCTCTTCCCTTCCACCCTTTGCACTTGGATCTGCTCACACATAAATGGTGGCCCCCACTCAGCTTCTCTTTCCTTTGACAGAGACCACGGTCTTCTGGGGTTTTGTCTTCTCCTACCCCAGAGAGAGTC
>NW_005294810.1:0-604 GCF_000412655.1 Myotis brandtii
CAGTCTGTTGGCCACAATCTCAGGAACTCCCCAGGTGTGATTCAAAACTGGTCCTGTACTTGGAGGACAACAAGGCTTGCCTTGGCCACTGCAAGCCAGTCGATCCCAGAACCTGCCCACCAGAATTGTAAGAGGTTATTTATAAGCTTGAATAGTTCTTAGACCCGTGAAACATCCAGATGATCTCAATAACACACTGCTCTCTCAGGTTGCATCCTTAAAGTGGCTTCAGCTGTGGGCCTCATGGGCTGCAGGTATAGTCAAAAGAGGAGCTTCCAATAGCCTGGGGTCAGCTCTCGGGTCAAATCACAATCACCGGCTCTCTCCATGACCTAGTGCAGTACAGGCTGACCTCAGACCTAGTAAATCAGAAACTCAGAGCACCCAGCAGGATTCTAGGTTTTAACAAAATTTTCAGATATTTGATTTACTCATTAAATTTTTTAAAAGCCACTGTTTTTATTCTTATGAGATTTACATTATAAAGTTTCAATTCTTCACCAGTGAAAACAGATAAATAATACCCAACCAGGATTCCTTGCAAAAGCTTAAAATAGGTTGAAAACCTGTGGGAAACCGCTTATTGTCTTCACTAGCTGATAAG
>NW_005294811.1:0-604 GCF_000412655.1 Myotis brandtii
AATAAAAATTAATTAAAATATGGGCAATCGGCAGCCCATTCTGAGATGAGAAAGAAGGAACAATGAGAAGTGCCTCCAGTGTTCTATGTAGGCTGTTACTGATTAATGATCTAGTTAAACTTGCAGGAAGGGCTGCCAGTTCATCATAAATACACAATTCTAGGGCTACTCATATTGAACCAACCTCATGCAGGCTTTTTCATGTATCCAGTCTTACCACCGTCCAATTCCTACTTCAATCTTTTTCCTTTGGGTTGAAATTTTGTCTCTGGTATTTTATCTGGTTCATGTGATCACAGATCAAAATCTTTGATGATAAGGCCCCTTTTGTGCATAACAGTCTAGAATGAAGATATTTTAAGCTTTACTAATTACCTTCAAATGTGTATGATGTATGGGAAGATTTTCAATATATGTATTTTATTCATGTACTAAATTCTGACCAGTGTTTCCCCCATTTAAAAGTCTTAAAAAAGGTTTCTGTACTTAGAGGTTTACCCAGTGTGTCAGTACAATGAAACTGCCCTTATTTTAGAGGCCAGTTGAAAGACTGCACTAATAAAATTCACTAAACATCTACACTAATAAAAGAGAAACATGGTAA
>NW_005294812.1:0-604 GCF_000412655.1 Myotis brandtii
TGATCCCTGATCAGGGCACATACAAGAATCAACCAATTCTTGTATAAATAAGTGGAACAACAAATTGACGTTTTCCTCTCTTTCTCAAATCAATAAAACAAACAAACGAACAAACAACAACAAAACATAATTTTATAGCAGTGTTACTAATTGTGAGATTCAGCCTTTATAAAAATGCCCCGACATATAGAAAGTAATTTGTCGGTTAGATTATCTCACTTTGCAAGCAAAGTGATGTGTGGTAATTGCCAAGAAGCCATGGCTCATAGCAAAGTCAATGAATAATAATCTAATAATTTAAATTACAAAAATAATGTCAAAAGTTTCCACAACAAAACACAATTATATTAATGCAGGATGTGGGTACATTTGAAAATTTCTGATAAGACATGAGATAGGACATTCCAAAGTATAGCGTTCTTAAGATAGCTGGGCTCCTGTTGTCACACACACAGGACGCGTGCTTTCAGGATGATTGTAGGACATGTTCTCTAGAGTTTGATAAAATTTATTATACTCAGTATCCAAGCTCCTAAGATGAAAAAACTTTGCCAAAATGAGCTTTAGGAGCAGGTAGACCAAGTGATTAGTTTTGTTTTGTTTT
>NW_005294813.1:0-604 GCF_000412655.1 Myotis brandtii
CCCAAGAATCCTGTCCCTGCCCAATACTAACCTCTTCTCTGACCCACTGGGTGTGTTGAGTCGATGCTTCTGGGCTTGTGCCCCAGCTGGGAAGAATGCCGTGGTTATACCTTGGTCCTGAGCCCTGGCCCAGTTGCCCAGACCTGACCAGACCCCTCTTCTAGGGCTGAACCCTGATTCCATGTCTTCAGGCCCAGCTCTAGTCTGGACAGGATACACAAAATAGCAACCGGAGCCAACACTAAGTGAACAGCTTCCCTCTCTGGAGACTCTGCTGCTGGGCTCATCCCCAATGGCCAGGCTGGACATCATCTCCGGCCTGCGTGAGCCAGGCTCCCCCACCTCTGGGCCACCTTCGTCCAGGCCAGATGATGAGGTGGTGGTTACAAGTAGCCCCACCAGTTCTCAGCTTTCTCCTCTTTCTCTCGGCTTAGTCTGGGTTCCCTCTGAAGCAGTCCCTGAGACAAGGATTCAAGTGCAAGTCGCCCCAGAAACCCAGGTAGGGCTATGGAGAAGCGAGGCAGGGAAAGGAAGGCAGCCAGCGTTACCAAGCAAGTTGCCACTGTGGCAGCTGAGCTGAATCCGGTGGGTGCCTCCTGGAGAC
>NW_005294814.1:0-604 GCF_000412655.1 Myotis brandtii
CTGGACATTTCATATAAATGGAGTCATACAATATGTAGTATTTTGTAACTGGCTTCTTTTACTTGAACTGTTTTCAAGGTTTATCCATGTATGTGTCAGTACATCATACCTTTTCATGGTTAAATAATATTCCATTTTATAGATACAGTACATTTTAAAATGTATTCATCAGTTGATGGACATTTGTCTTTTTTCTACTTTTTGACTATTATGAACAATGCTACTATGAACAAATTTTGTGTGGTTCTGTTTTTATTTTCCTTAGGCATGTACCTTGTTGGGGAATGGCTGGGTTATTTGGTAATTGTATACTTAGCTTTTTGAGAAATTGACAGCCTTCTTTTCAAAGCAACTGTCCATTTTGCATTCCCACTAGCCATGTATGAGATTTGAGCTGTCGCCACATTGCTGCCCAAACCTTGTAATTATCTGTCTTTTTGATTATAGAGAGTCTAGATTATGTGAAATGGTATCTAATTGTAGTTTTGATTTGCATTTCCATGATGGTTAATGATGTTGAGAATCATTTCACAAGCTTATTTGCCATCTGTATATTTCATTTGGAGAAATGTCTAGTCAGATGCTTTGACCATTTTTAATTGGC
>NW_005294815.1:0-604 GCF_000412655.1 Myotis brandtii
CCACTGAGCCAAACCGGTTAGGGCTAGGGCTCCCAGTTTTAGAAGGTTATTGTATATAGGCGTCATTTCACTCCAAATGTTTATTTCATCTCCATTCTGTTCAAACCGTCTCAAGACAAAAATGATGAAATAAAGGATGTTTAATCAGATTGTTCAGCTGCCTTCCAGTGACTGACTGTTCTACTTCCTGTAGCATTTATTTTCATACCTGGCCCTGGAAGCGTTGACCGCTCCACGTGTTCTAAAAGGAGCAAAATAACCCACGAGTGCTTGGTATCTGCTGCTAAAGGACAGCATTCGACCCAGTAAACTTGGAGGCCCGCTGGGCGCATCCCATTGGACAGCTGAGGGGAGCTCCGAGGGTCTTACAGCTGGAAGGGCGGGGCAGGGGAGTTACCAGCAAAAGGAGAGAAAGGACCCTTTCTCGCCAGGTCCCTGGGTGGAGGGGTGGCAGGGTCTTATCAGGCAGATCACCTCACTTTCAGACCCATTGGTTTGAAATTGCACTCCTGGGAGGAGCGGCAACTGCAGTTAGATCGGTTATAAGGTTTGGGTTTGCTGACGTGGCTGAGCAAAAGCGACTCTATTTTGGCCTGTTTCTTCT
>NW_005294816.1:0-604 GCF_000412655.1 Myotis brandtii
CAAGGGTCAGCTGAAGCTAAGGGGGAGTAGGACTGGCCCAGGGTCACTCAGGCAGCTGGTGGCAGAACTGAGCCCATAATCCGGGTCTTTTCTGAATGTAGACTCGGCAGAGGCAGCACTAGAGCAAGATGAAAGGGGCACTAGCCTCTGGTGCAAAATGTAAGGGGACACGGAACTATTTGGCACCCAAGACAAATAAGACGTGAGTGCCACTTTTAACCACTTACCTACAGCCTGTGCCAGCCGCCTGTCTGGGGGTAAGGCGAGTGAAGGAGGGTCGTGAAAATATGAGGTCGAATGTTTTTATTTTAAAATTTGATATTTTATTCATCATCGATTTTTCACATTAAATTTTTGGTTGTGTGTTGTTGTTTTTTAAGATTGCACTTAAATGTTGTTTATCTTGATTGCTGCTTGGGGCGCCCCCTTAAATTCTGTGCTAGAGGCCAGTGCCTCCCTCGCTTCACCCTAATCCCAGCCCTACCACCCAGCGTTCCCCAACCTCTTAGCCTTAACCCTCCAGCGCCTTCCAGCCCGGCCCCTCGCTGCCTCCAGCCACTAGGGCGCGCTGTCGTCCTGCCCCGCTCCTCACCCGGGAGAGGAG
>NW_005294817.1:0-604 GCF_000412655.1 Myotis brandtii
ACACTTAGCATATTAGGCTTTTAATATATAGGATTAAGAGAACTTTATCCCAGTAAAGCAAGATTAGCTAAATATTTTAAAATAAGCAATGTAACTCACCATATTAACAGAATAAATGAGAAAACCATATATGATTTTAATATGCAGAAAAAGCATTTGACAAAATTCAACATTTATTCAAGATAATAATTCTTAAAAAACAACAACAACTCTCAGCAACCTAGGAATAGAAGAAAATTTCCTCAAACTGATGAAGGGCATTAGCAGAAAATGTATAGCTAACATAACACTTAATAGTAAAAGATTGAGTGATTTCCACTAAGACGGGAAACAAGGCCAGAATATCTCCTTTTATCACCTCTATTCAATATTGGGCTAGAAGTCCTAATCTTTGCTGTAAAGCAAGAAAAAGAAATAAAAGGCATAGAGATTGAAAAGGAAGAATAAAAACTGTCTTTATTAACAGATATGATCATATATGTAAAAATTGTAAAAGAACCTACAAAAATCTACTAGAACTAGTAAATGAATTTCACAAGATCACAGGATACAAGGTTAATATGCAAAATTCAATTGTATTTTATACACTAACAATAATCAAAAA
>NW_005294818.1:0-605 GCF_000412655.1 Myotis brandtii
TTTTATGTTGCTTTTGGGTGTAAGTGCAATAGCAAGGTAACTTGCTGCTGACTTCTCAATAATCCCTTATTTGCAAACAATGAGCCGTGCTGCACTGAAGAAGGTTCTTGCCCTCAAAAAGCTCAAGGCTAGTGATAGTTAATATATCTACCAGGCTAAAATAAAATAAAATAATAAAATAAATCTACCAGGCTTCCTGGGTGGTACAGCAAGAGGGGTGAGAAGGAATTCATTTTCCAAATGTTTTTGGAGTACCTGCAATGCTCAGGCAATGTTCTAGGCATTTGGAACTTGTCAATGAACAAAACAGACAAGTAGGTAGAGATTATGCTCTAGTGGGGAGTGATAGATACTAAATAATAAACTTAATATATGAGATTGATAAATATTAGAAGGTAATGCATGTTAGCTCAAAAAATATATAGAGCAGGGGGAGGGGGAATTGAGTGCCTTCATTTGAGTCTCTTCTCCATGCCAGATGTGTTACAGGAACTCTTGATCATCAAAATTACCCAATCCTGTAAATGGAAAAAAAAATTGGGGTTCTGAGAAATTAAGAAATGTTGATCTGTATAATTCAAAGGTCACCATGATATTTCCCTTTA
>NW_005294819.1:0-605 GCF_000412655.1 Myotis brandtii
CCACACTGGCTGGGCTCTATCCCATATTTATATCTCTTATATGTCATCTTTTTTCTTGTCTAGGGATTCAGTATAATGTTGAATAAGAGGAATGATAATGTTGAACAAGAACATTTTTGTCTAATTTCTGATTTTAGTGGGAATATTGTTATTTAAGGGAAGGAAGATAAAGAAAAACTGAGAAAGGAAACTGAGAAGGAATTGGTAGAAAAGGGAGGAAAAATATCAGGATGAAGAGAAGAAAATTGCAGGAGGGAGTAGCCAAAGATGTCAAAGCCAAGTCCTCTTCAGGCTCGATTACAGATGCTCTCCGTAAAATGATACTATCTCATGGAGGGAGTTCTGAACTTCAATGCCAAGTGAATCCCTGGAGTAATCTTCTTAAACTATTCAGAATCAAAATTGCTGGATGGAGCCTGTGACCACTTTTGCAAAGCTTCCTAGGTTGATTCTGAGATGCAGTTGGGGTTGGGAATGATTAATTTCAGCCACTTGCTTAATCTAATAACAGAACAATTTATTTAAAAGCAGTTAGATGGGTACTAGACTTACAGGGTTGATCATTTTCTAAGTTTTATAAATGTCTAATCACTATGTTGTACACC
>NW_005294820.1:0-605 GCF_000412655.1 Myotis brandtii
AGAAGCAAGGCTAGAGCAATTTCTCTAATGAAAATAATCACTTGCCTGAGAGGCCACCGTTTTGCTCCCTAACTCTAGGGGTGTCTGCTCAGATTCCTCTGCTCAGAGGCCTGCCACAGACTGCAGATGGCATCTCATCCGCCACATTCATGGAACACCACTGGAGCCTCTGGGTCCTAAAGGCTAAGGGAAGAATTCCCTGCCTCTCCCCTGGGGCTTTTCAGTATGAACATCAAGTAGGTCTGGGGTATATTGCTCACCCTCTTCCACCCCAGGGCCTGATCAGGATGCTTCTGACAACAAGAAAAACCCCGACCCAAGTGATCTTCAATGGTAAGAAAAGCTGCACTCTCGCGTACATTGGGAGTTCACGGTGGGGTGAGCTTGCTTCAGGATGGGTAGTAACTCAGTAGGGTTCATTATGACCGGCACTCAGCACTGTCATCACAGAGGTTCTTTCCATCCCTCTGGGTGGTGGCCTTGCTCAGCTGGCTTCCCTCAAAATCACAAAGTGGCTGCAGTCATTCTGTGTGTCACATCCAGACATCAAGCCCAAAGGAAGAGGAGAGGTTCCCTCCTGCCCCTTCCTGTGTGGGTGTGGGTGT
>NW_005294821.1:0-605 GCF_000412655.1 Myotis brandtii
ATAGATATAGATATAGATATATAGATATAGATATATGGCCTCTGCAATATGATGACCACATTAAAAAGAGGCATGCCGTTCTGTGAACATTAACTTAAGTTTGTCTGGCTTTAACTCATCTCTTTCTCAGGCAGAAAAAGTGTAAGGAAACTGTTTATCAAGAAAAAACTCATATATGTTTGTCCATTTCTCCCAAGATGTTTTCGAGAGCATCGCTCTCCGCACAGCCTTGTGTCTTGCTTTCATTTACCCTAACGTAACCTATTTCCTGAAGGTAGAGCAGCTGTTAGTCAGGGTTGTGCAACCGTTCCATGTGCTGCTGGTGTGCAGGGCCCTCTTTCTGTCCACACCCACCATCACCTGCTGCTGTGGATTGACGTGTACCCATGCTCCTTCCCAGATTCATATACCGAAGCCCTGTATGAGGGGGGGCCTTGGGGACGTGGTTAGGTTTGGTGGAGGTCATGAGGATGAGGTCCTCCTTATGGGATTAGTGCCCTTAGGAGCAGAGACACCAGAGAGCTTGCTCCCTCTCTGCTCCCCACCACCACTTGAGTTTTAAATCTCAAGGGTGAAAACCACTGAAAAATCAGAGGGTCTTGGCA
>NW_005294822.1:0-605 GCF_000412655.1 Myotis brandtii
GATTAAGCTGAGTGGTCCAATACCAATTCAGGAAATTTCTGACCCATCTGTACAAATTGTTTAAAACCGTCCCTTTCCCACTGAGGGAGGTACCTCTCGATTACTGCTCTGGTTTGCCCTCTAAGCACTCAGTATCAATCCCATGTTAATGTCTTTTAAGCTGAAGCTATTGCCTCTTTCTAACTCAGTGTTTGTCCTTAATGATCATGGTCACTGTGATCTCTCTCAGCTTATTCCTGTTAAGACACCCATTTTGGTGGCCTGGTCTGTTGATCTCCAAATTTTGCTTAAATAGGCATTAACGGAAATAAGGAAGTGTTTATTCCTCTAATGAGCATAGTGATGATGAACTAAGTCATAAGAAGAAGCTCACAATTAGGGTACCTCCTTTCAAACCAACTCGCCTTCCAAGCCCTAGTGTTTCTTATATAGTTTGTTTTGTTGGCCCCCTTTTTTTCTCCATTCTCTCGTCTATTTCCTTTCCCCTTTCTCTCCCTTTTTTCCTTCCTTCATTTAGAAAGCCATTCCAAATCCTCAAGTTGTGGTTGATTTTATTGTTATTTAATTATTTTAATTAAAATAATTTTTTAAAATTTTATTTTATT
>NW_005294823.1:0-605 GCF_000412655.1 Myotis brandtii
AAAAGAGGTATATGCTACCTCCAGGAGAGTCATTTCATCTCTAAAGACACATATAGACCTAAGTGATAGGATATAAGATGATATTCCAATATCAAGTGAAAATTAAAAGAAAGCAGACATAGCCATACTTATATCAGATGAAATAGACTTTAAACCCAAAAGCTAAAAGAGACAAAGAAGGTCATAGACATAGTGACAAGGGGGTCAACATGTCAAGAGGATATGAACATTGTAAATATGTACCCTCTCATCACCTGAGCACTGAACTATATTAAACAAATATTAACATATCTTAGGGAAGAGATAAAAGTAATACAATAACAATAGGGGAATTTTATTTCCAACTGTCAGTAAACTCTAAGACCAGACAGATAAATCAACAAGGAAACATTAAAATTGAACCATACTTTAGAACAAATGGACTTAACAGATATATAGAGAATATTCCATCCAATGGTAAAAAAACATACATTATTCTCAAGAGTATTTGGAACGTTCTCCAGGACAAATCATATAATGAGACATAAAGCATATCTTAGCAAGTTTAAGAATACTGAAATCATACCAACTATCATTTCTGACCACAATGGCATGAAACAAAAAAA
>NW_005294824.1:0-605 GCF_000412655.1 Myotis brandtii
AAAAAAAATGGAAACTAACTTGATTTGTGTCCTTTTAAAATAACCTTTTTTCTTTCACTTTCTCTAATGTTCGGTTCAGAAGCTAGATCCTGAAATTTAAAATCCTTACCAGGGTTTGTCTTAACACAGATTCTATTAAAGATTTGCCTGAAAAGCCTAGGAAACATTTTCCATCCAAGTGTTTTTTTAGTTTTGCAAACTTCTTTCTATTGTTCCTGCAGTCATTGCTTATAATCTCTTGCTCTGTATCTTTCCTTCAAAATTCCTACTGCTTCTAGGTTACACTTGTCACCTCTAGCTTCCGTATCTCTCCCTCTTTTCATCTTTATGACCCTGCTCTGCATTCTGGAGGACCTGGTAACATACCCCCTCAGCCGATGGCATTTTCTACAGCGTAGTCTCTACTTCCCCTGCTTTAATCAACAGTCCCAGCTCTGATTCTCATTTCAGGCATTTTCATGTCTTTTCACCCCAGACATTTTAAGAAATCATACCCTCCCTGTTTATCTTATTCAGAATAAATTATCTCCTCAATTTTGCTTCTGTTCATCAGGAAGTCTATTCCAGGCAAAGACCTTTCCTCTGCGTCTCAGCCTCCTCGCAGC
>NW_005294825.1:0-605 GCF_000412655.1 Myotis brandtii
CTCTCTGCCTCTTCTGCCCCCTGATTCCCTTTCAAATTCTTAAATCCCATTGCAGAATGAATTCGTTTCCTCTCCTGCTGTAAGCCTGGCTGGTAAGGTTCTCCTCTGGTATGTCCAGCTTGGTGAGGCTATTTGAACCCTTGTCTCAGTCTCAGTGGTGCACTGACCATCCTGTCCCCACAGGTAAAACCCCAGAAGAAGTCCTGAAGAAGTATCTGCAGAAGGTCCGGCACCCGCCAGATGAGGTGAGTGCAGGGGAGGCAAGGCAGGGCTCACCTTCTCCATCACCCACCAGCATTTCCTCCTCTGGAGTTTTCGCACCACGCGGCAAGAGCTGCTTTCTAAGTCCTGACAGGTCCAGAACTGGTCAGATGCACTCCCACCTGGGCTCCGAGCTGCAGCTTAATCTCTCTCATCTCCTCATTCAGCAAAGAGCTGATTGATTCTAAACTACCTTAACATGACAGTCTGAATTTAAGAAAAGCAGAATGATGAGTAGTTGGAACTGACTTTAAAATGGGCTGGATGAAGATCAGTGGTTCTCAACCAGAGGCGGTTTTGCACACCTTTGGGAGTGGGGAGAGGGGATGCTACTGGTATCTAGT
>NW_005294826.1:0-605 GCF_000412655.1 Myotis brandtii
GGAAAGAAAGACTTGGGCCAGACGCTGAAGGCACAGGATTTTGCCTTTTCTTCGCAGGAAGTGGGCAGCTAAGGGGCAGGAACTGTTGCAGGCAGTGCTTGGCACTAAGCGTGCATAATTCTAATCGTGAGAGTGGAATTGAGAGTTGATAAAGACCCTTGTCTGGCCACTCCGTGCTGGGGGGAAACAGCCAGAGATGCCTGCTCTAAGCCACAAGGTTAGTTAAGTAGCAGCAATAAGGACATCACCGGGTCTGGGCTCATTTCTCCGTCTTCCCTCCAGACGTGTGCAACAGCACCGACCTTCCGGAAGTCGAGATCATCAGCCTGCTGGAGGAGCAGCTGCCCCATTACAAGCTGAGAGCTGACACCATCTACGGCTATGACCACGACGACTGGCTCCACACCCCCCTCCTCTCTCCAGATGCCAACATTGACCTCACCACCGAGCAAATTGAAGAGACGCTGAAGTACTTCCGTAAGTCGATCCGCTCGCGGGGCACCATGGCGACCAGTTCTTCTTAGTCAGCCTCACCTGAGGTCGTCCTGGTTACAAGGCCCGTGCCGGCCGGCCAGGAAAGGTGTTCAGGAAGCATGGCTGTAAGG
>NW_005294827.1:0-605 GCF_000412655.1 Myotis brandtii
AAAAAATTACTAATGTATTTGTCTGAGCTTTCTTCTTTCAATAAAAGCACTGATATGCAATCTAAATGTCCTTTCACAGAACCTATTGGAGATGATGCTTACCCATCGTGGTTCAGGATTTAAAAGGGAGGTTACAACAATGCTCTGTGGTCCTGATGCTTCAGTGAGGGTGTGATCCGCAGACCCACCCCAGGCTCAGATCAGTCACAATAACCTGCAGCGGCTCAGTTTTAAAGGCCTTGTGTTACTGCGGAGTCTCAGTTCACTTTACCTGAGAGATCCAGGGCGGTGGCCAAGCTGGACTCAGGAGCTCCAGCAATGTCCTCTGGCCCCCCACCCCTCTCTCTTCACTTGGTTGTACTTTCTTCCATTTTTACTTAACTGTCACCTGGGCCACGCTGACATCCTAAGAGTTGGAAGTCCGTTTTTAAGCTCCCCAAGAGTTAAAAAAATAAAAGAAAATGAGACAGAATCAAATCCCACTGGGGGAACTGAGAATGACTGTTGAAACCAGTCACTGTGGAGGAGAGATTTGCCTACTCATTGGCCATGTCCGGGTCAGACGCCTGAACTTAGAGCTGGGGTTCGAGTCAGCTCACCAACCG
>NW_005294828.1:0-605 GCF_000412655.1 Myotis brandtii
CCTTGTGCAAAACTTAAATAATCCAAAGGTAAGTTGAAAAGTGTTCCAGGAAAGTTTTCATGGCAAAGTTGGGTGTTTAGCTGAGTCTTCAATGATAATGGGTAGGATTCTAACAAGTGAAGCTGTGGAGAAAGGTATTTTAGAAGAAAGAAACTATAAGTCAGTGTTCTTAAACTTGGCTACACATTAGAATCACTGGAGTATGGCAGGCTTCAGTTAGATTAAAAAATAAATAAATAAACCTCTAGGAGTGGAACTCTGGAATCCAAATATTGTATTTTCAACCTCCCCTGATGATTCCAATATGTAAGCAAATTGAGAGAACCACTGCTTTAAATACTCGGGTCTGGCTGGAGGTAGGTTATATAAAGTAAGTAAAGAACAAATCTGAAGAAGAGATTTTGGCCCCAAATTGAAGTGCCATCATTTATTTAGCACATATTTATTAAGTGCCTGTGTGTGCCAGGCACTCTGCTGGGCTCGGCAGATAAATCAGAAAGCAAAACACAGGATTTCACAAACAAATTGCATTGGCAGCTGTTCAGGATGATTCATATTCTAGATTTAACTAATTACAGTAGATGATGAGTCCTACTTAGAAGGAA
>NW_005294829.1:0-605 GCF_000412655.1 Myotis brandtii
CTCACCCACCTTCTGACAGGGTCTCACACCTCTGTTCCCAAGTTTGTTAAGCCTCGCCTTCTCTTTCTACCCTGCCTTCTCGTCTCACAGACCTGCCTCAGGTGCCCTTTCTGGACCCGCCCCTGCACTGTCTCACTTTTGGTGCCTGCCACCCCAATCTCAGGTAGTTACAAGCATGAAATGCTCATTGGGGGGAGCTGGGGACTACAGGAAACTCAGAGGGTGCTCACTACACACAGAAGAGACAGTCATCAGCTACAAGTTCTCACCAGGGTTATACTTCTTTGCTTTAACCATGCCCGTGTCAACTACATATTTTATTCCTTTAATGGTTATGGAGGTTTCAGCGATGTTGGTTGAAATGATCACTTTGCGATAGCCCTAAAAGGAGGAAGAAAACCAAAAAGCTGTATGACACACATATGATTCTGAAGTTTTAAAACAGTCCTCACCATTAATTTCCATAATTCACTCATGATCAAGAAAAGATGACTTTGTTACTAATGACAGTTATTAATATTGATGGTGGGCCATTACACTGGGTGAGAGAGAGGGGACGTTCCAGTCTTAAAAGCTTACTTTGAGGCGATGAGATGTAGCGGCAC
>NW_005294830.1:0-605 GCF_000412655.1 Myotis brandtii
AGGCCGAGGGACCCCACTGGTGTACGAATCCGTGCACCGGGCCTCTAGTAAATATTATAAAATAAAAAGTTATCTATAATCTATGTATATCTAAACCAGTTTAGGAGTTCTATATTGGCCAATTAGTTCATATAATGACTGAAATTAATCTAAAAGGTTGAGTAAATACTAGCTAGTTTATTTGGGTGGCTGGGAAGGGGTGGGGTTAGGGTATTACAAGAAGAGGGGAGAAGGACATATAAGCCAATAATAAAATGTCATTTATATAAGAGATGTGTAAAGTATAGAAGAAGTACAGAGGTCTAAACAAGTATTTATGGAGACCAGGGGAAAAAAGCTTTACAGAGGAGGGAGTGCCTAAGCTGGGTCTTCCAGGGTGAATCATGTCACCAAGCAAACAGTGGGGTCTTATTCCATACTAGGAACTCAGTGCACAAATTCGTGCACCTTGAAAGGCACTGTGTGCTGCGAGGCTGCGGTGGGCACAGGTGCGGGTCTCGGCCGATCCTCCAGGCCCCTGCCTGGCCCCTCCTGCTATGGCCCCTGGTCCCCTCTCTGCTGACAGCCCTGCTCCTGCTGCTGCTGCTGCTGCCACACGGTGACGG
>NW_005294831.1:0-605 GCF_000412655.1 Myotis brandtii
GCCAAATCCAGCTGCCAGTTCTCAGCCTGACCACGAATTCAACAAGCTGATGTCTCCTATATTTTTATTTCCAACCCTGACCCAGACTTACCCATCCCCTGGGATGTCTGAGGCTCCCAGCATCAAATATAACATCACCAAAAGCAGCTTCTGATCGCGGCCCTCAAACCTGCTCCTCCCGCCAGCCTTCCCATCTCAGTTAGCAACTCTCCATCTTTCTAGCTGCTTTGGGCTAATCCTTGGAGTTTGTGAAGATTACTTTCTTTCTCAAATCTCACATTCCACCTGTCAGCCCTGCCTTTAAAACCTGGCTGGAATCTGACCTCTTCTCACCACCTGGTTGGGCCTTCAGCCTTCACCTGGATGATCCCAAGTCTCCTAACTGGCCTCCACGTTTCTGAGCTTCCTGCTCTCCCACATCTCCATGGGGGCCATAGTCATACTTCTTTTTGTTCCTCTCCTCAAAACCCTCTGCAATTTATCTCCCTCATAGCTAAGATCTACCAGGCCTTTTGAAATCTGTACTTCTCCCCCTTTCTGCTCTAATCTTTAGTCTTATGGTTCCTCCCAGGTGCCAGGCACAGTCCTGCCTCAGGGCTTTTGCA
>NW_005294832.1:0-605 GCF_000412655.1 Myotis brandtii
TGGGGGTGGGAGGTGGACTTTGAAAACATGACCCACGTGATTCCCGGTGATCCCGGCTGCAAAGTGTGACTTTAAATTAGCGCTCGGGTTCACCTGAGGATGCCAGCACCCTCCCTCCGCCCGCACAGCTTCCAGGGAGGGCTGTGTGTTCAGTTCCTCAGGTTCCCGCTGTGCCTGTAAGTAATGCCTCTTCGCCTTCACTGCTCCCCCTCTCAGCTTTCACGTGTTTGTGGAGTCCCTGCTTTGTTAGAGGAGTTTGTGGGTGCCCCACCCTCCCCTCCTAATAGTCCTCGGGCCAACTTGGGGTGGGATTTTTGATCTGTGAAAATTGGGGGTCGAGGCAGGGCGGCATCTCTGGGGTGGAAAAAACATGAACAAAACCCAGCAGGAGGAGAAGGGCAGGGCTGGGTTGATAGGGGTGTTGTTTGGCTGAGAGAGATGAAGTGGGCACGCCATTGGCAGTCAAGCAAGGCCTCTCTTGTCCAGGTGAGAAGTTTGTGCTTTGCCAGGTGGAGGCGGTAGGGAGCCACGGTCACAGCTGGAAGATGTGCAGATGGAATTCAGGTACATGGAGGGCGAGAAAGGGGAACAGGGGAGGAGGAGGA
>NW_005294833.1:0-605 GCF_000412655.1 Myotis brandtii
GGTGTGTTCTTCAAAATAAACTTTCTGCTATGTACAATTCCTTTCACAAGCTCCTTGGAATTTTATCAGAGCTAGTTAGTTAAAAAAACAACAACAACAACACACCAACAAATATTTATAGAATCCCTAAGTGCCTGGAGCAATGTTAGGTCAATTTGGATAGAATGCTCCCTGAGCATGGAGGTGGATATCTTGGTTTGATTGTTTAGCTTTGAGATGCCTTTGGTCCCTGCACGTGTGGATCACACATGGTGTTTTCTCATTGAGACTTCAAGGAATTTGACCTCTTCTTTCTCAGAAGGAAAACCATGCATAGCCAAGGCTGGAGAGATCCCAGCTCTACAGAGTAACTGAGTTTATTCTCCTGGGCTTCTCCAGAAATCTCAGGACCAACTGAATCCTTTTCTTCCTCTTCCTCTTCCTCTACGCAATGGGATTATTGTTCCCCTGATCAGAGCAGATGCACACCTCCACACGCCCATGTACTTCCTCCTCAGCATCCTGTCTCTACTGGATCTCAGCTATGCCCACCACCACACTGCCCCAGATGTTGGTCCATTCTGTAAGCAAGAATAAAACCATCCCCTGTGTTGGGTGTGTGGTCC
>NW_005294834.1:0-605 GCF_000412655.1 Myotis brandtii
GCATGTGGCTGGCGAGCCGCAGTTTGCCGACCACTGGACTATACCGTCTTGGTTTGTGTAAGTGCACTCTATGATGTTCACACAACGAAATCATCCAACAAGGCATTTCTCAGAATGTATGGCTGTATAACCCCATACTGAGTCACCTGCCCTGCAAGAAAATGTCTGTGATGTTTATGCTGTCATATGCTATGCGGAAGTGGATTCTTTGGGGGCAAACTCAGAGGAGCTTGCCAAACAGGAGCAAGAGGACACAGGCCCTTGGAGATGAAGGGTTGGTGACATCTGGGTAACAGGCACTGAGTCGAGTTGGGGAGGGAGATGAGAATTCAATTCACCACAAACATTTTGAGTAGTGAGAGGCACACATGGGGAGGGAGGACAGCTTAGTAGAAGAGGTGACCGTTGAGCTGGACCTTGAAAGATATGGCTGATTCCACATCGTAAAAAATGGGTGGGAGTGCGCAGAGCATTGCAGTGAAAACAGTGCGAGCAAAGCTCAGGCTAAGGCGAAACCAGGACTGATTTCCTGAGCCCACCTTCACCAGTGGAGTGATGAGGCAATTCCCAGGAGCATGCTGGGACCAGGGAATGAGCCTTGGAAA
>NW_005294835.1:0-605 GCF_000412655.1 Myotis brandtii
AGAGACAGAGAAGGAGAGGAAGCGGGGAGAGAGAGAAATATCAGCATGGGAAGGGGACTTCCGTAGGAGCCCAGCTGGACCTAGGGCCCATCCATTGCTTTCCTTGTGCCTGGTACCTGAAACATTCTTCTGGGCACCAGGTAGTTGACTCTGAGTTGCAAGGTATCCCCTGGTCCATTGATCCCAGCGAACGGGTGTCCTTCTGGGGAGCTTGCACACTGGCCCTGGGGACAGAATTGCCCCTCAGTGGGGATGAACTCACCTTGGAGGGCTCAGGCAGCAGCTGGACCCTAACCTCTGGTGGTGGCCAGTGCTGGGTCCCCGCCAACCTGTCCTCCTCCAGGGCCTGGCCCTTCTAATCCCCTGCACCCACCAGCTTTTCAGAGCAGATTTCTTGTTTCTTAACCTTCAGGCTGGGTTTTATCACCTGAAACCAGAAGGGTCCGGAGGAACACAGCATGACAGACGTTAGTGGTAAAGAGGAGCTAAAATGAGAGGCTCTAAGGAGGTTTCATCTTGGACACCTTCATAGAGCTCCTATACCAGCCCCAGGCTGCTTTTTAAAATAATTTTTATTGATTTCTGAGAGGAAGGGAGAGAGATAG
>NW_005294836.1:0-605 GCF_000412655.1 Myotis brandtii
TGAAGTTTAATGCAGGTATAAATTTTAACAGAGGTGTTAGAAGTGAAGAACTAAAAGGAAGTTTAGGTTCATAATCAACCTAAATGCAGTAAGCCCTTTTACTCATCCTGAAGGTTGCCTATACTGTAAGCATTTAAAGAACAGAAAGTTAGATCTCTTTTTTGGGGGGCGGGGGGTCCATGTTACTAGCATAATATTTACAAATAATATATCCCATAAACCCATAAAGGTTTACTGAACTAAAATGAAGCAAATTATTGCATTATTGTCTCCAATTTTCCACTCCTACCTGTACTCACATTCTTTGATAGATGGATTTTGCACAGTCTCCCACAAAAGAAATGAGGTCTATACTCCAATCCTTTGACTTGGAGTTCAGCCATGTGACTTTGACCAATAGAAAGAGATGGAAATGACAGGGTGCGATTTCCAAGCCTAGCTCTCAACTTGCTCTCTGGGACTTTGGCCACTGCCATGAGAAGGACATGTGTGGCTAAGCTTGCTGGTCCAAAGGAAGATAAGAGACACATGGAGCAGAACTGTCCCAAGTAAGCAATCCTGCTAAACACAATCTAGATCAGTGGTTCTCAACCTTGGCTGCACAT
>NW_005294837.1:0-605 GCF_000412655.1 Myotis brandtii
CACCATCCTGCTGCAGCCAATGCCCACCATGTTCCGCGCATGCCCCCTGGTGATCACCGCACATCATAGCAACTGGTTGTTCGGTTGTTGGGTTATTTGGTTGTCCCGCCATTCGGTCTATTTGAATATTAGGGTTTCATATATAGAAATTATTGCATTATTTTCCATAGGACAACTGTAAACTTACTTTTGCCCCACCCTGTATACAGCTATGAATAATAAGACTTAGATAATCATTGCTTTCAATGTGCCTGCAAGCTAATTATGGAATTCTGATAAAGTATGTGATGATTATAAATAAGGACTCTATGATACATAAGAGGGACACCACACTGACTTGTGGAGGGGACATGGAAGTCTTCCTGGAGAATGTGACACCTCCACTTACTTTTCTGAAATTTCCACTAAACTAAAAAATGAAAGAAAAAAAGCCTATAATTTAGAGTTAGTGTCCTCTTCCCTGGATTAATGTGAGAGCTTTCTTAGAATGTTCAACCTGCCACCTCTCTCAGCTACTTACAAAAACCTCAACACCACTACTATCTTAAGAAAAATACAAATATAATCACATTACTCTCATGCCTAAAACTTCCTACAGCTTCAGG
>NW_005294838.1:0-605 GCF_000412655.1 Myotis brandtii
TTAAATCTGACACGTTGCCTTGCACATAGTAGGCATGCAAATGCTTGTTAAATTAGTTTGAGTCAATAACATTTTGCATCCTATTCACTTCGTGGATTACATTTTTTAAAAAGTCAGTATTTGTTTTCATTGGATACTTTAGAAACACAGCTAAGGCAGCCACAAGTAAACAGGTAGCTTTCAAAGCTGCCCGCACCTGCCATATACACAGAGTGAGCATCATAATGCTTATTTGTTAACACGAGGCTCAATAGGATTGCAGATTACCAGCAGAGCTGTCTACAGGCGGCTTCCCCTGCAGATTTGCTAGAAGGAACTTGCAAATACCTTTGTAATGATGGATTTGACAGCTGTGTCTTTAAATAGAAGACAGAGAGCTGTTAGGTCTTTACATGGCTTGAACATGTCAATAGTTTTTCATTTTTCTTTTGATAAAAAATTATATTTGGGTAAAAACTCCGTCATGAAGTGTAGTTGGGAGTGCGGCCAGGGCTGGCTAAAGCCCTCACGTGGTTCATAATGCCCACCACCCCGGACTTCTCTCCCCGGAAAAGAAATCAAGTGGGTTGTTCCCATGGCCCATAAATCTACAACTGTCAGTCTTA
>NW_005294839.1:0-605 GCF_000412655.1 Myotis brandtii
CAGTGTTCACTTCTCCTCTTACTCAGATTAGAGTCCATGGCTCATCAATTACTATAACTCTCCTGCATGTATTACAAAACCTCTTTCCTCTCATCCCTTTCACCATACTCACCTGGCAAATACTCTATGTGGATTCAACCCACTTCTTGATTGTACCTAAGGTGCTGAATACAATTGGAGAAAAACACAACTATACTGGCTATGTGGTTGTGAATTTATGAAACAAACCTCGAGGGGTATTGCCCACTGATCCTGGATCTTGGCTGCTTCACTCACTACACTCCGAGAGGACTATTTATGCCCTCTCTCTTCCAAACCTCTTTCTTCTCACTCTCAGCTGATTCCTTCTTATTATTTGCCTGAGATGATGGAAGGGATCAGAAAAGAACTTTCACTTTTTCCTATCTATCTGCATCTGTGCCCATAATCCTGTCCTTCACCCATGACAACTGATAACTGCCCTTAGCACTCTCTAAAGTCAGTCCCTCCACTCAGGCATGGACTCCCATCTCCTCTCAAGAATGATGCTCTTACAAAGAAATAGAGCAAAGGCTCCCTTCTCAGCTCCCCTGCAAGCTACTGTCCCATTTCTTTGTTTCTTTTTA
>NW_005294840.1:0-605 GCF_000412655.1 Myotis brandtii
AAGGAGGGATTCATCAGTTCCCTAATTCATCTTGGATAGGAACACATCCCATCCATCAGGCTAAGGACTCCCAAAGGCAGGGACTACCTTGCCCTCCTGCCTTGTCGGTCGCCAGAGTAAGACTAACTTTGCCTTATACAGCCATATAGGACCTAAGTACAAAACCAAGGTGAGTTTAGCAACTGCACCGTATTGCTCCAACCCCAGGCAGGGTAAAGGTTTAATTTTGCTCTTTTCAAATCTTGCCTACTGCTTCCTCTCCAGCTGAGCACATGTGCTTTTCTTAGCCTAGGAACACCGAGGTTTCATAGATGGAAGAGGTGAGAACTGGTCCCACAACTAGAACACAAGTTACCCTTTTTGGCTAAAAACATTGTTCACCCAATCATACCTCTAATTCATGACAGTTGTGTTTGAACATCTGAAAATCTACAAAAGTGATGATTTCTACTATGCATTGGGCCTTTAAAAATGTGGTGTGGCTCAATGGGTTGAGCGTCCTCCAACGCACCAAGAGGTCACTGGTTGAATTCCAGGTCAGGGCACATGCTCGGGTTTCAGGTTCCAACTCCAGTAGGGGGCGTGCAGGAGGCAGCTGATCCATG
>NW_005294841.1:0-605 GCF_000412655.1 Myotis brandtii
AAACACCCTGCTGAAACCAAGACCCACTCCATTCACAGCCATTCTCAAACAGTTGGTTGAGTAACTGTATCTAGTTACCAGCTATTTGTCAGCTTAAAACCCATATCAAATACTTTTTAAATACCAAGATGATCCACAGTAACTTCGCCTTTTGGATGAAATCCAGATAGCCTTACATGTGCTCCCCCTACATAAACACACATGGGCACCACCACCTCAGGTTCCTATCAGAATTCATTCTGCGTCAGGGTTCTGGGTATAGTTCACATTTAGTTCAGCATCAGAAACCTGAGGGCTACGAGACATTTCCTCAGTTCTTTCTGAAACATTACTGACTTAGTGCAAGAAAAGATATCCTGGGGTTTTAACACTTTTCAAGCGGTAGAAAGATGAATGACAAAATAGCTGTAGCTCTGAAAGCAATCCTGCCACCTTGTATCACAGGAAATGCCCCCAACTGCCTTCCCTGGGTCCCCTGAAACAGTATTAAGGAGATATATTATTGCATAAGTCACCAGGAAAATTCCCAATTACCTCTAATGTAGATTTATTACTTATGTAACTCTTTTAACTTCTTGGTTAAAGAAGTCAAGAAACTAATGCCT
>NW_005294842.1:0-605 GCF_000412655.1 Myotis brandtii
GACCTTCCTCAATAAGGATGTTTGCTTTGGATGAGTACACGACTTGACTTGCTGTTTTGACCAATGACTACAGCTGGTACCAGCACACTAACCATGAAACCTCATGTTGGAAACAAGAACTTCAAGGACAGTGGTAGGAACTGTGAGAGAAAAACACACACATTTCTCATGATCAGTTATTATGAAATTCCTAGAGAAATGTTGCCTCAAAAAGGAAGTATAGTCCAAGTAAATGTGCATATCCTCACAGATGAAGTTAAAATAGTTTCTGTGCTTGAGATTCCAGAAGTCCCAGAGGGTGAGTTCTTGATAATGTATCGGTCAGGAGTAAACACGATGTCAGGGGGAGCCTTTTCCTCACAGTTTATCCTGGGTTGAAAGCAGAGACCAGTTAGGAGGAGCTGAACTTTGGTTCTTGCTCCGTAAAAGGAGAAGAGGGCACTTTGACGAACCCTCAACTCTGTTGACAGAAATAAATGGGATTGATGATACTGTGAAGTGGCATGGGGAACCTTTTACTGTTAATAGATGTCAGCTCATTTCTGGGGGTGGAGAGTGAGGGATGTCCGCTGATGGAGTCGGCCCCTGAGACACACTGACTGACA
>NW_005294843.1:0-605 GCF_000412655.1 Myotis brandtii
AAGGACGTCCAGAAGTACGTCCAGTCTAATTAGCATACTACGCTTTTATTATAGACTAGTGACCCAGTGCGCAAAATCATGCAAGACCCAGACCCACGGGAAATCGCGAGAGACACGGGACCCCAGACCCTGCTGCACCGTGGAACTCCTCCGAGTCCCGCCCTGCCGTGAGACCCAGAGTCAAGTCCCCGCCCACCCACGCACGCCTCGCCGTGCACACAGTCTCCTGGTGACCAGTCTTTGGCCGTTACAGCGTTAGGGCCACTGGGTTTTTAAAATATAGATTAGGGCTATCATCATGAAGAGAGAGATTCATACTTTAGAAGGAGGAACTTCACATAGTCAAGTGCAAAGGGCAGGGGGTACTAATTCTACATGGATGGGATAGAATAGCATAAGCAACTTGTGTGGAAGAGAATCTTTCTTTTCATGTATGGATATACTTATATGAGCTAGTTTACATAAAAAATGACTGACTTCTAGGTGTATCATATGACATAAATATTATAATTTTTCCATTTGTGTCCTAAAAATCAGCTTTTCCTCCAAAGTTTCCTTCTTATGGAGTAGTAAAGTCCAGGAGAAGAAATCTTTAATTGGTGCCA
>NW_005294844.1:0-605 GCF_000412655.1 Myotis brandtii
GTATAGATTTATTTAGTTGATATAGTAGTGCTATACTATACATCTTTATTAATGTGCATTAACATAGATTCATGTCACTGACATAGTAGTGTTATCATATAAATCTTCATTAATGTGTAGTAACTTATAGATTCATGTCATTGATATAGTCATGCTGTAATATAAATCCTTATTCATGGGTAGTAACGTATAGATTCCTGTAGTTGACACAGTAGCGCTACAAATTTAAAAGTTGCTGGAGGGAGATGAATTAATAGAATATGTTTAGGCAAAACCTGTCGGCCCTTTGTACGATGATATTCCTCGAGTTCCCAGTTCTCTTGCCCTCCCCAATGAATGTGTAGCCCTTGACTGTCTACACCCTTCCCTGATGGCCTTACTTCCCCCACACGGAGCTATTTGTCCGGCCTTCAGCGTCGCACACATGAACAGTCGTTAGGAAGATGAACTCAGACGGAATAATGTGGGGCATGGAAACTGTTAGGGGTGTGAGCCTTCGAGCAACGCCAGCAAAACTTACTGGTGACCTTGACCTCGGAGGTGGCTGCGGCGGGGGCGGCCTTTGTCTGCGGTTCTCAGAGGGCTGAGCGCTGCATGAACGAGCT
>NW_005294845.1:0-605 GCF_000412655.1 Myotis brandtii
GGCGGGGGGGGGTGGATGGAGCGCACATGGAATTCCATGTTGGTTCAGCACAACTGGGGAAGGAGCGAACCTGATGCCAGCTGTAGCATCTTGGAGGATGAAGGGGAGCCGCTGTTCCTCATTGATCTTTGTTTTCCCCACCACGGGTTCATTTTCAGCTAAGCAGCAAAAGCCCCAAGTGCAGCAGGGGCCATACCCCAGCCCCCCTTTTGTCTGGAGAAGTGCGTGGAGAAAACCAGCTACCCCAGCAGCCACAGCTGGGGAGGATTAAGCAGGTGGATTTGTGCCTGGAGAAGCCCAGCATGTGTTCTGGGCTGGAGTGAATGTATTCGGTTTCTATCTTGGTATAAACAGAGTACCACAAACTAAGCGGCTGGAAACAATGCCCATTTATTATCTCATGGTCTTGGGTCAGAGTCTAGGCACAGTTGGTTCTCTCAGCTCCCAGGGACGTCTCGAACTCCTTCCCACGTGGCCCCATCCACCTTACAGCCAGCGATGGAGACTTTTCTTCAGGTCAGACACCCCTCTCTCTTCTTGAACCTCTTTCTTCAGGGAGATCCCAGCCCCTTCTAAGGGCTCACCTGATTAGGTCTTACGTACTG
>NW_005294846.1:0-605 GCF_000412655.1 Myotis brandtii
TCATGTCACCAATGGAGTCAACTCAGAAGATCAGAGTGTAGAATTTGGGAGGGAAGGAAGGCCAGACATATTAATTAGCTTTTATTTTTTTCCTGGAAGGGGGGTAGGGGGAGAAATTTAGTTATGACTGTTAGAAATGTAAGGAAAACCACTAAAATAGAAATAAAATGTATAGGTGTTCAAAATTGGCTCAAGGAACTAAATAACCACAAAAGAAATGGAAACCGTGATCAGATCACCCCTAAGCAGAGGCCGCAGCTCCAGGTGGCCTCACACGAGTTCCAGTCACGCTCAGGAAATGATCATTTTTACGCTCAGCAAACTCCTGTGCTGCATAGGAAAAAGGTGGGAAGTGGCCCACCTCATACAAGGAAGCTCACTGCTGACACCACTATTCAACCGTAGCCTGAAGTTCTTAGCTGGTGCAAGAAGGTAAGAAAAAGAAACCTGATATTGGACAGGAAGAGACTCAACTCTCATTACTTCTTAACAATGTGATCATCAGCATGGAAAATAGAAAAGCTTGAATGGACACACTTTTATAACAGGGGAGTCCGTTAGGGGATCCAGATACAGACTCAATAGAGGCAAATCAACAGCTGTCT
>NW_005294847.1:0-605 GCF_000412655.1 Myotis brandtii
CCCTCTGATTTGTCCTATTTGCCAATTCCCCTGGTGTAAATACTTCCCCCCTGCCAAATTTGATGCTACCAACATGAATTCACTGACTTCAGATTGACAAGGGAAGCTACTAAACAGTTCTCATACCATCTTCAGCACATCACTGTAATAAGGACAAAACAAAATTACAAAACAAAAGGAGGAAGCTTAAATCACTTTATTTGCCTGTTCATGCAGACCGTTGGATGTACAATTCTGGTGAGTATTTAAAATTCAAACTGCTTAAAATGGCCTCAAACCTCCTCACAATCTGATCCCAACCTAAATTTCTAGCCTATTTTCTTTCATTACTCATATAACCTAATTATATAGGTTCTTGCTGGCCCCTGAACATACAAAGAATTTTAACACATCTGTCTTCATGCATGCTGTTCCTTACACCTGAATAGCATATGCCACATATATTCCACATGTATCTGTGAAACTTTCTGCAGTGATATTGAACAAAATAATACTCTCCTCTCTGCTTCTACATCACTTAGCATTTGGGTAAATTGTGAGCTCTCTGAGGGGTTAGGTATTATTTATCTGTGTATTCAAAATAATTAGCATAACACAGACAACAG
>NW_005294848.1:0-605 GCF_000412655.1 Myotis brandtii
CCACCTTCCTGTCTCTCCCACAGTCGTGCTTTCCTTTCCCTTGGGGCTGCCATTGACGGTTCACAGCGGGACTCTCAGGGCCCTTCATCGCGGGCCCTCTCCCAGCAGAGCTTCCTCTCCCCTCCCAGCTGCTCCTGCCTGAGCTCCCGTGGTGGCCGGGCAGCCTGTGACCGGGTCCTGGGACTGCCTGTCATTTGAATTGTCACCCTTTAAGTTCCCATTTTAGTGAATTAATTTTAGTTGTGGCTGGAAACCTGGAGTAGTCCATTTTTATTTCCTTTAACTTCACAATCTCTGTTCCCCCCTTTTCTACAAATTCTATAAATTATCTGACCAACTCTCCTCTGATGGTGACTCTCTCTGACTCAAAGCTTCATTTCGAGTAAGTTATCTCATTTCACCCTGAGCAGCCCCGCGGGAGGTATTCTTATCTGCATTTTGCACGTGATGACACTGGAACTGAAGCGACGGCAGGTGATGTGGTTGCTGGGAGCCAAGGCGGTGACCTGGGAGCAGCTCACAGAGGCAGGTTTCCAGGGGAGGCTCAGCCCGCTCCACCCGCACACCGGGCGCTTGCTTAGGGCCCACACCGGGCACCTTGCTTA
>NW_005294849.1:0-605 GCF_000412655.1 Myotis brandtii
CCCTCGCCTGCCCTTCCCCCGTGCCCCGCTCTGCCAAGTCTTTTCCATTTTCCTCTGAAAGCTGCTTCTTAGCATCTTCTAACTCTGAATTTACGTTGTGGTTAAAACTAACAAGGCAGCCAACCGCACGATGCAGTGTGGAGAACTCAGGGACCTGGGAAAACCAGAGCCCCTCCTGCTGCCCCGCGTTGTAAAGCAGCAGCCCTGTTAGGGAGCTGGGAGGGAATGAAATGTTCGTTCATTTGTGAGTCCGATTCAACAGCACCGCTATGCACTGAGCACCTACTATGTGCCAGGCCTTGTGTTGAGTGCTGGGAGCATGAGGGAGCTGGTGGCTCGCCCCAGGTGGTGATGTCCGGGAAGACTGCGGAAAGCCCATGACCACACTCGTCTGAAAGCAAACACCAAGGAGGGAGGCATTCTCTCATATGAGGATGAAAACCAGAGTGTCCCTTCCCTCAGAGCTATAGGGAGGCAGGGTGACACTGGAGCCAAACAGCTCAGGGGTGGAGCCTGAGTAGCTCCTGTTAGCCCTGTGAGCAGGGAAAGCCACTTGCTCTCAGTGGACCCGTTTCTGTGCCTGTAAAAGGAGGCACCAGACATCT
>NW_005294850.1:0-605 GCF_000412655.1 Myotis brandtii
GTTTCCCTGCGTGAAAAATGACCTCATCCCTTGATGCATCTTTGCAGCTCATATAATGACCTTTAAAATCCACTTGCTGAGAATTGGAAAAAGTGGGAAAAAATCCAGCAAGAAGGCCCCGAAGTGATGATAAGGGATTGTTTAATGGCCTGCTAATCGGTCACGGTGCCATCTGTGACCTACAACATAAACCAAGGGAGTAGGCAAGTCGCTTTCCTCGGCTTTTCTGGATAAAAATCTGATGTGAGAATTAAGATCACTTTGATGATCAGTTTCTGTTCTGGGCCAAATCTCTATGGCCCGTCCAACCCCAGAATCAGTTTCCATGGAGACCTCCAGGGATGTTCAGTGGTCCAGCTGACCATCTCAGATAAGCAGGATGGTTCCTGCCATCCATCAGATGATGCTGTTGGTTACATTCAGCTTCGAGTAGGAACCTGTGGGTCTTGTCAGTTCCAACAGATACAGTTTATCTGCAGAAGCCTGGACCTTCTCTGTCCTTCTTGTCTCAACACCACTGCCACCTGCTCCAGAAGTCCACCCTGACCACTTGATCAAAAGAATCTTCCCATCCCCCAGACACTGGCTACCATCCCCCAGACACT
>NW_005294851.1:0-605 GCF_000412655.1 Myotis brandtii
ACTAACCTTGCTCTGAAACCAAGATTGGGAAATATTAATTGTCACCATTGACTTTGGCAGTCTTGTTTGACTGGTTCCTAATGTGCTTCCTAGGAGTCGATAAACAGCAATGTGGGTATGTCACCTGGTCTAGTTTGCACCTTTTCAGATAGGGAGTTACCAGGAGTGGGCAGCATATAGCCCTTCCTGTCACCATCCCTGACAAGTGTCCCAGGGAGCCATCTTAATGCCCCATTAGTTACCTTGGCACAGTGATGGAGTACTGGATGAGGAGTCTGAAAAGTTGGGTTCTAGTTCAAGTGCGATAAGTGTAGGTTATATCACCATCTCTGAGCATCAGTCTCGTCATCCGTAAATGAGAAAAATCCTGGTCCTCTTGACTTCACAGAGGTTTTCCCTCAAATCAGAGCATTCATTAACATTATACCCTCACCCTCTCCAAAAGGATGGTAGGAAAATTATTATAAAGACATACTAAACAAAACCATCCGAGCAAGCATAACATAATGGCAATTAAGGAATAGAGGGAGGAGATATTTACAGGGATGCCTCATTTTATTGCACTTTATTGTACTTCACAGATGTTGCATATTTTTACAAATTGA
>NW_005294852.1:0-605 GCF_000412655.1 Myotis brandtii
ATCTCCTTAAAACATATTTAGTCTCCAAACAAAGAAATAAACAACAAGATCATAAGTCCACAAAACATGATACAACTATCCTGAGTACAACATAAAATCACTAACCCCTTCCCAAGAACAAAAGGTAAAGTCCTTGTGTGATGGTGATTGATGTTTATTCTTGATTTAAATACAATGATATAAAATTAATAACACTTAATAATATCATATATAGTCAATGCATCTTATATTACTTGATACAGGCATATAAGAGAAAAATATATTTGTTATACACACATACAAACACATATTCATAACAAATAATGAGGAAAAACAACAATTACTGTCTTTATATCTGTATGTCATATGGTTATACCTGGTGTTTATAGTACTCTCTTCTACTACACATCCTATATTCCCTTTGCCTTCAGCAAGAACCTCAGTTAGTCATGGAATCTCTACATGAAGAGGTGATCTACACTTTCATTCCTAAGGGTCAAAGCCATTAGTAGTCCTGCTTGGTTTGGGTTGCTGTAATTTTCCACTGATCTTAATCACAAGGCATGGTAATACTAAGAGATGCCCTAGTGCAGTGGTCAGCAAACTGCGGCTCGCGGGCCACATGC
>NW_005294853.1:0-605 GCF_000412655.1 Myotis brandtii
TGTGAGAAATACATTTTGAGATCCTTTTGTTGTAGCTCTTACTTTGGGCCTGACTTATGGCAATTCTCACTGTAGTTATTAGATTTGGATTAAGACCACTGCTGTAGATATTTATGACAGCCATTTTACCATATGAAGTTAGTGCCAAGAGTGGAAAGAGCAGCTGAGGTATTTAGGTTATTTCTGTGAAAGAGAATTTTTGAGATCCAGTAGGAGGAGCAAACAATGAACTTAATAGTGAACATGTGGTACTGAGCTTGAAGTGCTGGCAGAACATCCAACTTATAGTGGGATGTAATCTTTCTAGAGTTTATAAATGAAGTCATTGTTGGAGAGTATAGGTTTTGGGGAGCTGGTCCCACAAAGATGAGAAATAAAGCTGAGAAGAGGATCACATTGTTAAGAAATATGAGAAGGGAAGCAGGCAGATGATAGTTTCTTGTGGTCATATATCTTCACTTAGAAGGCAGGCAGACAGAGGTGAAAGTAATTACAGGTGTGTTGGGAGAGGTAAAGATATTACCTTTCATAAAGTGAAGAGAGAATAGTTTCAGGAGTAGAGACGATTGGTGATTAGTGACCTTTAAGAGAATGGTGGGAGAGGG
>NW_005294854.1:0-605 GCF_000412655.1 Myotis brandtii
CAAAAGTAGGTTTACAGTTGTTCATATGGAAATAATATAGTAATTCATAAATAAGAATACAAGAATAAACTGTGTTTCGTGTACTCATAACTGTAATCCTACTTTTGCACCATCCTGTTTTTATTGACTCCTTACTTTGTGTTAAGGCAACCTGCTAGACTTGGGGATACTGGTGTGACAAGACAGACAAGATCCCTATACTTGTGGGAGCCTGGAATGTAGCCTCGACTGTTAGAGGATTAGCAGATTCAAAGAAAGGTCAGGAACGGAGATGAAGATTTAGAACCCAACTAATCTGAGGTGACTAAAACCAGGGTTCTGATCCATCCCTTCTCTCCTTTTCTCCCTCAATGGAGCTCTTCTCATTTTTTTTTAACCTTCTAAGAGATTCGGTTATTTCTATTTAGTCTCTCACCCCATCAAATGAATTACTATGAGCAGTTGTTTTTCTTCACAGAGAATTAAAATTTAAAAATATTTATTTGGGAAGCCCATAGATGCAGGGAGGTATTCCAAGTCAAGAACATGGTTAAGTTTGTTGCAGAGAGAAATGATCAGGCTCCCCGTCACAGCCAGCATCCAAAAGAAAAGAAGAAGAAAAAGGA
>NW_005294855.1:0-605 GCF_000412655.1 Myotis brandtii
CTCCAGCTTCTCATCCAGGCTTGGCTTTCCTGGCCACCAGCCCCATCTGAAGCTGCCTGGACTCCTGCCCAGAGCTGCCTCGTTAGGACAGAAGGTGCTCTTACACGTCAGAAAATTCAGTGACTTTAAGAACTCTGCACTAGGGACAAATACTGAATGTCTTCCTGTGACACCACGGGCCTCGTCCCCATCTCGCTTCCCACTGTAAGGTTAGCACACCCTGTTCCCCCTGCCCTGACACTCTTCCCGTCTTCTGTCAGATCTCAGTTTATACTCACGTCCTCAGACCGCCTCCTTGGCGGGCCCCCCTTTCCTGGACCCTGCTGTCACGCTGGACCTCTCCCTCCCAGCCCTTTCAGGGTCACATCCCACACCTGTGAATGCCACTGTCACTGACCTCGCCCTGTGTCATGGGCTGAATCACGTCCCCAAAGTTCATCGATTGAAGTCCAAACCCCAGCACCTCAGAATGCTTAATTGGCAATGGGGTCTTTAGAAAGATTAAGATAAATTGAGGTCATTAGGATGGGCCCTTGGCTGATATGACGGGTGACTTGGAAGAAGCGGAGGTTAGGACACAGATAGAGACAGACATGGGGGAAGAC
>NW_005294856.1:0-605 GCF_000412655.1 Myotis brandtii
TTTTTTTTTTTTTTGCATTCTAAGGGTAAAGAGGTCAGTGCCCCTGACTAAATTGCATGTTTTAAAAATTCTTGTGGCGCACCAGTGTCCCTGCCACAGCACACTGGTTGAAAATTGTGGACTGAAATATGATTGGATTAATTAAGCAGCTATTCATACCAGCACTAGGGTGCCAGAGATAGGTGTCTTCAAGTTGCCTACAGTTTAAGCAGTTTAAGGGAACAAGAGGCACATTGAAGGAAGAATGCCTTACATGATTGCTGGGTTTATTAGTTTTCTAAGAAATGCTCTATATAACCAGGCAAGTTCACCTTTGCTACCTCAGTAGAGTGTGGGTAAAACAAATAAGATGTCTATATTTTAAATGGATATGTCACTTTTTAAAGAATTTTTTAAAGCAAATTACTAAAATGTAGGACCAAAAATAACAAAAGAGGAAAATAATGAATTGGTTTCATTATAATGGAAATAGAGTGGCTTGATCATGAAAACCCTTTTTAAAAAAATTCACAGTCATGTCAAAACCAAATCTTGTGACTGACTATTGAAAAAAAGTTGTTCAATCTGCTTAATACATCTTGGTATTCTGGCATCTCCAGAAATTT
>NW_005294857.1:0-605 GCF_000412655.1 Myotis brandtii
GGTGGGCAATGATGCCTTGCGGGGGGCTTGTAGGAATTTGGTGAGACAAAATGTGGGACTGGCCTTGGCAAACAGCGAAGCTCCCCTGCCCTTGAGAGTGGCTGTGATATGGCCGAGGGAGGCGTCTCCCCAGGAGGCTTCAAGTTCATGATGCTGATCCAGGAGCAAGCCAGGGGTGGACTGAGTGCCAGAAACTCAGAATTACGGTATTTGTGGGACGGAAAGGAAAGAATACCCCAGACCAGTAGGAAATGCGTCTTTATTTTTATAGTCTGTCAGCAAGACACTGCAAGCATTGGAAAAGGAAAAATAATAATAGTTCAAGTTCAAAAATATAGTCCCGCCCACCTTCTTCAACCCTGTCTGTATGGGACTGTGCAGGGTGCACGGAGCTGAAAGACCCTTCCAGAACCCTTCCAGCACACCCCAGCCTCTTGATGAGTGCTTTGGAGACTTGGTGGGGGGGCTGTTGGGGGTGCTGCTAGTAGGCTAGTACACTGGAGAGCAGCATCTCTCGGTGTTTCCTGGGCTGTCAGAAGGACACCCATCATGTGGGTGTCCTCATTCTGTCGCTAAATCCAAGACTTCAGACATCATGGACTCGT
>NW_005294858.1:0-605 GCF_000412655.1 Myotis brandtii
CTCTCCAGGTCCACCCATGCTGTTGCAAATGGTATACTAGTAAATACCCTGCTATTTGTCTATGTTTTTCTTCTTGGCCTCATTTGCACAGACAACTGAGTAGATTTGGTAAATTTTGAATATTTTAAACCACTTAGCAAATCAAATGCATATCAAACACCTAAAGAACTCTAAAAAAATACAGATGGCAGTGAGATTAGCAAATGTTTTGAAGAAAAGAAATGCCACACTCAGTGTTCTGATAGCAGTTGGCAGTGAAGAGAGATCAGAGGCAGGGCCTGGAAAGGAACGCATTCCCATAGTCAGTACGCTAAGGAATGCCATCCCTAAGCCAAGGTGATGCCTGTAACCATGGCATGATTATTAGAGATGGAAGAGAAATATGTAAAATAGGTGTAAAAGAAGCTGCCCTAACCATCTCACAATCTCACAGTTTTTCTGGAAACAATGTGACATTTCAGAGAGAAAAAATGTTTGGAGAAGTCAGAATTCTCTGCATGCCGGAGTCTTCACATGCTTCACTCTGTAAGAGCCCATTTCTCCCAGGGCTCTGTGCTTCACTTGGAGGAAGGTGTCGAGAAAGGAGAGTCCATGCCTGCCACCAC
>NW_005294859.1:0-605 GCF_000412655.1 Myotis brandtii
TTTTTAATTTTATTTCTTTATTTCTATTTTTTCATGGTAATTATTTTATTTTTTAATTAAATTTATTATGATTATATAGGTTTCCAGTTTGTACTGCTGTGACATATTATTTATATAATGCAAGTGTTCCCACCATTAAAAGTCAAATCTCCTTACATCATCATGTATTTGACCCTTTTTAACTTTTACCACCCCCCCACTTCCTTTCCCTCCGGTAAACACTACGTTGAGATGGGGAGTCTTCATTACTAATCTTCATTCTTTTCATTCTGCACTAACATTTATTGGATATTTCTAATGAGGCAGGAACTGTGGTAGCACATTCTTGTTAACACTGTTAATCATCACAAAAACTCTGTAAGGCAGGTCACATTATCTCCACCCTCTTATAATTATGGGTTAGAATAGTAGAGAGATCAGGGCCTTGTTCATTACCTTCCATAGTCTTAGTCATAGAAACTGCACAAGAGGAAAATGATCTGATGTTATAGCCTTGCCTCTTAACGTCGGTTTTGCTAAAGAGTTTCTTTATTTAGAATTTTTATTTAGAATTTAGAGTAATTTATGCATGAAAGCACTTAGGTAACAGATCACATCATAGACTA
>NW_005294860.1:0-605 GCF_000412655.1 Myotis brandtii
ATCCTTGCCCATTTTTAAACTGAGTATTTGTGTTTTTATTATTGAGTTGTAGGTGTTCTTTATATTCCAGATACAAATCCCTTGATATATATAGGTTGTCTTTTTTTGAGGTGTGCTTTTGAGCATAAACATTTTTAATATTTATGAAGTTCACATCTATTTTTCTTTGGTTGCTTGTACTTTTTAATTTTTTCTGGTGTTTGGTTTGTTTTTAATAATCATCTAGACAGATCACAACATGCTGGTGAGTGGAAAAATAAAGTTAGCAGTGCAAAATTGAGTTTCAATTATGAGGCACCAAACAAAGTCAATCAAGCATTTAGAAGGTGGGGGAAAATGATCATGATTCAGTCTAATTTGTGGGAAAAGGTATTATATCTAAAATACTGTTGTCTGATCAAGGTCACAAAGATTTACTCCTGTGTTGTCTTTAACATTTCTATAATTTCAGTTCTTAAATTTAGGTCTATGATCTTATTGAATTAATTTTTGTATACAGTTGAGGTAAGGACATTTTTCTAATAATTAAAAAAATTATTTGGATAGGGTTTTAAAAAATTATGTATACATATATAAAAGCCTAAGTGACTGAACAACTGAACGAC
>NW_005294861.1:0-605 GCF_000412655.1 Myotis brandtii
TTACATTAAAATTGTTTTACTCATCCTTCTCCAAATAAAGAATCCAGGCATTTTTGAAGGATGGGGCATGCCCCAGGGAATAAAGGCGTGGAATAACTCTAGAACAAAGTGAGTTATATAAATAAGTGATTTACCATGTTCTGTAGGATCGTGGATTACTGAGACCATCACAATGGAAAATATTGATTTGCTTATAACAAAGTAGAAGGTCAGAATGACTCAACCCTCAAAGAATACTACATTGATGCCCTATAAAATCCACAAAGACAAGCTGCATTGTTTGTGCCTCCATACAACCTTGTTTTGCAAGATGCCCTTGACTGATTCATGGAGTCAGCTATCCTTAAATCAACACAGTGCATTATTAGTGAAGAAATAATTTTTAATTGCTTTAGTTAGTGGAAATTCTATGAAATTTCCAAGGCAAATTGTATACTGCAAAAGGGGTTAACTTATTAAATCAGTACTTCAAGATTATAGTCAAGAGGTGAGTGATAAATGACCTGTAATACATAAACTCTAGTTAAAAGTTTGTACCTTATAAGTCAATCTAAATAAGTATGGCAGTCCTAGCTGGTTTGGCTCAGTGGACAGAGTGTTGGCCT
>NW_005294862.1:0-605 GCF_000412655.1 Myotis brandtii
ACTTTTTGATCCCTTAGAGCAGAAACTGTGTCTGTGTTGTCTAAACTCTATTTCCAGCATCCAGCCTAGCACATAGTATTCAAAAAACAGTCACTGGAGATTGAAGGTGTCAAAGAAACATTTGTGGATAGTGCTAGATAGGGTGTGCTGGATCCTCCAAATTTGCTCCCAATCCAAGAGACCTGTGGAGATGTAGGGCAAGAGGCATGAAACTTAAAAAATAATAAAATGAGAGTCACATCACCACAAATATGTCAGAGGCTGAGAGCATAAAGCAGCGAGGCCTTGTCGCCCATGTAAGTACATATTGTTTGGGTTGATGCTAAGTCCATTCCACATCTGGTTTCAGAGCTGGTGCAGGACAGAACAGGAACTGGCAGAAAATGGTGTGAGCCACAAGCAGGACTCACAGATCAGGAATCAAACAGCAGACATTTGAGGGAAGAAGTCCTTACCTAGACAATCAGAGAAGTGACCAGATGGCAGAATGACATGTCTTAGTCAAGAGCTCTACATGTACAAGTCCTTGTGAGAAGGTATCAATTTATCACAGAGTGGATAGGGACAGAATCTATAATAAAAGCATAATATGTTAATTAGACTGG
>NW_005294863.1:0-605 GCF_000412655.1 Myotis brandtii
TGTCAAGCAGCAAGGATGGACCAGCTTCCGGCAGTATGATATTGGCACAAGGATAGGCAATTAGATCACATATACATGTGGAATATTGGTATATAACACAGGTAGCAGTATAATCAATAAGGAAAGTATATATCTTTTTATTAATTATACTGGGACAGTTGGCTATCTATATGGGGAGAAAATTAGATATCTATTTCACAGCACACATAAATTAAATTACTAAAAAGAATTAAAGACCTAAAGGGAAAACAAAAACTTTAAAACTTAAGGATATCTTTAATCCCTGGGTTAAGAAAGTATTTCTTATATTAAAAGCACAAGCAAAAAATGCACATATTAACCATATTAAAATTTGTATTCAAAAGGCCACAAAGTTAAAAATTAGTCATTTTGAGTAGATATTTGCAATACATTATCTGACACTGAACTCAATAACTGTTACTGAAAAATGTGCCTGAGTCTCTTTTTTTTCTTGTCTGAATGAAGAGCATCATTTTGTACCCACTAACCTAAGCCAATAACTAATATATGGAATAAATTAAGGGGCAAGTCAATAAAAAAAATAAAAACAACTCCATAAAAAAAGAGCAAATGATATAAAAAAA
>NW_005294864.1:0-605 GCF_000412655.1 Myotis brandtii
GTGTAGGTTTGTAGTATTTGTCAATTTCCTGGTGTAAAAAATCTCATCATGGTCCGTTTTAAACTGCCAAAATGATAGCATTGAACACGGACATGATTTCAGTAACACATCATTGTATTGTATTTCCCAGAAACTGATACAGTAGCAACAAATATGCTTCAGAACTTTCCTAATAACACCGTAAAATTATTGGGAAGCCTCAAGTTTTAAACCTTCTTTAATGTTTCATTTAAATATAATTGATTTAAAATATATATGTATTTTTAAACATACACTTTTGTGTTTCCATGTATTCCTGCATCACTGAATCCAAGGTCGTCCTGTCCTTATCAGAGCTTCATTTTCCGCCTTTAAAATAACTGATGGGAAACACACTTTTCCTTTGAAACAGCTCACATGAAATGTATCCATGTGAAAAAGACATGTATGACACCCACGAATCCCATTCTAGCCTTCCACCACTATCTGTCTTCATGATGTTTTTGTGTCTGGCTCATCTCAGACAAATTATTGGGTTATTTTACTTAAATTGTCATATATGTCCGGCGGTGGCCAAATAGCTCAGAGGGTCAGAGAATCATGTCAATCACACCAAGGTTGCAAGT
>NW_005294865.1:0-605 GCF_000412655.1 Myotis brandtii
GAGGTGGGGAAGCCTGGGGAACCCTATTTCTTTTCTATTCTCCTCAAGCCTCTGCTTTTGACATCCCAAAGCCAAGAAAAGGCTCCCTCTGTTCTTTCTGCTGCCATGGTCTTTCTCCTGACAGAGGAACCTAGGATGGCATGGCTGGCTGAGTGAAGCTAGAAACAAAGGCAATGAGAGTGGGAGTGAGCGGAGAAAAATACATGTTAATATTTCAAAAATATTCTTCTGCCACAGAATGCAATACTTTGACGGCTCTATGAGGTTTGCAAAGCCCTTCCCATGTTGTGTTCACAATGCACACTCACCCACTGTTCCCTCTTCCTTCATCCTTCAGGACCTCAGTGTAGCTGTCGCTCAGCCAGAAGCCTTCACTGATCTACCAGGCGGGCCCAGAGCTTCTTCTGTGACCTCCCTTCCCCAACCCCATACAAAAAAAAATGTTTGGAAACCAAGTTGAGTGAAAATTCAAATGATTTGGGGGATGCTTTTTTTGTTATTATAAAAAGCTTCACATTTTTACAAAAAGAGAAATGATAATAGAATGAATGCCCATACGCCCATCACTGAAGGACACTCTGAGGATATCTCTGAACCCACACTAA
>NW_005294866.1:0-605 GCF_000412655.1 Myotis brandtii
ATGTAGTATATTTTTATATGGCATCTTTGATGCTATTTGCTTGATGCACAATTATTGATGTTTGGACTGTTAACAGAATTAATGATATAGTATTCATATCCCTACTTTATAAATTTGTGACTAATAAGTAATTTGTGTAGCATTGATATTTTACAGATGTCTAGTTTCCCTTCAAACATAAATGTCATGTTTTAACACCTGTTGAAAACCCTTACACAAGTCAATAATTTCCATGAGAATTGCAAAATCATTCTAATTCCATCATTCCTTCTATATTCTGACTTTCTGTGGTAAATTAGTGCTTGCCTCTATTGCCTGGAACTAGCTGGTTACCTTGAAATATGGTTCCTACAGCAAAGGAAAAATAAATAGTAATTTTTTATTTTTAGTTACTAAGTTTTACAGTAAAGATATTTTGGAAACTAATAGGAAAATCTGAATTTAGCTTTTAGATAAGGTGTACATTTATTGACTTGAAGAGGTAGAGATTGTTCATTTTTAAAAAGTAAATAGGTTACAAAACTGCATATTGAGTATGATACCACTTTGGTTTAAAATACATATTCAGTGGGAGATATCTGTAATACTATCAACAATAAAAATAC
>NW_005294867.1:0-605 GCF_000412655.1 Myotis brandtii
AGTTCTCCCAATTTTAGATAGAAGGGTTTGAAGGAAACCTAGCTCTGTCTTACTCAAGTTTCTTGTGTAGCACTTCTGTTTACTCTCAGTGAATAAATGGTATGGTTGTGAAAATCTGAGCATTCTAAAATTTCCAAGCTCCTGATTACAAATCCCTGAAGCAGATTACCATTCATAGAAGGAACTAGATGAGAAGATCCAATGGACATTAAACTTGTTTAAAAAGAGGCCTTTTTCTTTTTGATGGGCTAAGGTAGAGTAAGAGATAGGTTTTTGTTTGTCTGTTTTGCTTTGTATTAAGGAAGTTTAAATTATCTCTGATAGAGATAGTCCACAGAATTCTTGACTCTTCTGAAGCACCTTTTCATTAAAAGTGGTTGTAACATAGGACTTTTTTGTTAATAACTTGGAGGAATGACTATATTCAGATATTACTATCCTTACTTTTGAAAGCTTCCTCATTCTTTTTGCCTTTCTATTTTAAGTTACTAAAGTTACATACTAGTTGGGAAAGTTAATCTTCTCTAATTTGAAATCACTAAGAAATAAAAATGCAGCCCTAGCTTGTTTGGCTCAGTGGACAAGGCGTTGGCCTGTGGACTGAA
>NW_005294868.1:0-605 GCF_000412655.1 Myotis brandtii
GGGTGTGCATCTCACGTGGGAAACAGGAAGCTGCAGCTCAAGGTGAGGGACCTGCCCACAAGCCCCGAGTTAACAGAGGAGCCCAGGTTTGCAGAGCCTAGATCACGAGGTCTTTCATAAACTCGGGGGTCTGTGAGCTCTTTATGAATAGATGTTTTTCAATTTAATGAGTCTCACAAAAAATCTTTGGAAATGAAAAATTTGCAATTTGAAGGATATTTTTAGAGAACAGGCTTTGTTTTTTGTTAATCCTCACACAAGGATATTTTCCACTGATGTTTAGAGTGGAAGGGAGGGGGGAGAGACAGCCGAGAGAGAAACATCGATGTGAAAGAGACATCGGTATGTTGCCTCCTGCATGCACCCAGACTGAGGCTGGGGATCAAGCCTGCAACTGAGGTACGTGACCTTGACTGCAATGGAACCTACAACCCCTTCAGTCTGCAGGCCAACACTCTGTCTTCTGAGTCAAACCGGCCAGGGCCATCTCAGTATTCTTTTGAGCTTGTGGAAATTTTTTTCCTTTAAAGGGGGTTCATTCTTTCCCACATTTGAGAAACTGAGCTTTATTCTTTCACTGGGTGATATGGATCTTTTTTTTTTTT
>NW_005294869.1:0-605 GCF_000412655.1 Myotis brandtii
ACTGAAAGCAATAAATGAACAAACAAAACTCATAGACATGAATAACAGTATCGTGATTACCAGAGGGAAAGAGAGGTAGGAAAGAATCAGTAAAGGGCAAAGGGGATCAAATATATGGTGAAGGAAGTAAAACTGACATTGAATAGTGAACACACAGCATGATATACAGATGATATATTATAGATTGTATACTTGAAACCTTATACTCTCATAATCTTATTAGCCAATGTCACCCCAATACATTGTATTAAAAATTAAAAAAAATACAAAGAAGAGATACATGGAGAGAGGAGAAGGCCATGTTCAGACAAAGGCAAAGATTAGATTTCTGAGGCCACAAGTCAAGAAACAGCTGGAGCCAACAGAAAATGGAATAGCATAGAACAAATGACCCCTAGTACACTAGCGTGAGTGCAGTCCTGCTGCCAATTTAACCTTGGGCTCTGGCCTCCGGAATTGTGAGAGAATACATTGCCATTCTTTTATCCACACAATTTATGGAAATTTGTTACAGCAACCTCAAGAAATTAATACCGATGGCTATATAATTTGAGACCACTTTTCATCTATGAATCTATTATCTATCTATCTATCTATCTATCTAT
>NW_005294870.1:0-605 GCF_000412655.1 Myotis brandtii
TCCTGGCCACTCAGTGGGTGACTGGAACATCCCATGGCTGGGCTTTCGGCTTCTGTTGCCTGGCCACCCTCCACCACGTCCATGGCTTCCCCACATGTGTGGAGCCAGGCAGGGGTCCAGGTGGACCAGGTGGGCTGGGTGGGCACTGAGTGTGAAATCCCTCCCTACAAAGGGCAGTCCCTGCCTTCCAGCTTCTCTTGCTGTGTGGGAGTGGGAGCCTGTGTTGAAAGCGTGTCTGGAGTTTTTCATGAAAACATCCACTTTTTAACTTTGGCAACTAATTAAAAATAAAACATGCCCCGCTGTGTGGGCTGAACTAAATAGAGCCTGTGGCCCATGGGCTGGCAGATTTGATGAAAGGCATTGTCTTCCTAATTGGAGGGATGTTGTCATCACCACAGACCTCTGCTGCTCCCTTTGTTTATTTCCATTTCTCCTGCATCCTCAGCTACTCAAATTGAGACTCACCTTAAGGCCAAGGAAGAGTCCCTGGCAACTCATTGATCAGGGGTTCATTCACGCTATCCCTCAACTCTTAGTGACCAAGCTGTCCACTGTGCTGGGTGTTGGGGATATAGGAGCAATATGATCTTTTTTTTTTTTAT
>NW_005294871.1:0-605 GCF_000412655.1 Myotis brandtii
AATGAGGTTTAGCTAATAGCCAATATACCCTAAAATAATCACTGATATGACAAAATAAAGTTATAATAAATAAGCCCCCCCAAAAGACATAAACTTCCTAAACCATAAAATAATTAATCCAAAAACTTTTCATCCAGTGGGGCTACTTCCTTTTCATTTTCTGCCATGCCCAGCTCATGTTTTCTTCTTCTTTTATTCAGTTTAGATGCATATTCTTACACTATAATCATTGTCTTTCCACATCCCTAGGCTCCCCTACCCTGTCTCTCTCACTGCATTTGTCTAGGCAAACCTGCAACTGAAGTGAATCTAAATCTCCACCCAGTGTTCACATCATCAGTTTTGTATACTTACCTAACCCATTAAAATATATGTTTTAAAAACCTTACTTGGTATTATAAATCTCTAGCTACATTGCTCTTTCCATTAAATTTGGAGAAGCAGAGCCTTCCTGATGTGAAAGCAGAGACACTGCATGAAAATAACTGACTCCGAATGTGAACTTTAGACAATAAATGAACTTCAGTCAGACACCCAGTCCAAAGTGAACATGAGTGATTGCATGGGAGCAGTTCTTTGCAAATGCTTGTGAAGCTAGCATGTGA
>NW_005294872.1:0-605 GCF_000412655.1 Myotis brandtii
CACTTTTATGCGTCCCAAACACTGGCATGGGATCGAGGGAGCTGAAGGACTTGTGCTAGACTTAGGGCTCAGAGAACTGAAGTGATGCAACCTTTCATTGTCTGCCTTGGAGCAAAGAAGCACGTGGAAAGCACAGAGGTTATTTGGGGAAATGGAAGACTCATGCGAAGGTGCGATGGCTCCTCCACAATGAAATGACACATTAGATGAACAGGAAGGCATCCCGCCAAGGCTGGAAAGCATAAGCTATTCCTAAAATGGTGTTGCCCGTCTCTACTGAAACTATCACTTGGCAGCCTCGGTGACAGCAATGGATGGAGTGCTGGAAACTCTGAGCATTCACTCAGAAGAGAAACTTTACTGTTATTGTTGTGTCTCTTCTTTTCTCTCCCTTCCCTTTCTCACTTTCCCCTTCCTTTAGGTGTGCAGACCAAAAATCTTTGTGAGTGGTATTAAAAAACTAGATGCATGGACTCCAGCTTACCATGACACCTGTCCCTGGGGACATTGGCCTTTTCAAAAAATACTTTTGAAATATGTTTTTATTAATTTCAGAGAGAGGAAGGGCGAGGGAGCGAGAGATAGGAACATCAATGATGAGAGAG
>NW_005294873.1:0-605 GCF_000412655.1 Myotis brandtii
GCAGTCAGACATCTCCCGAGGGCTCCCGGACTGCTAAAGGATGCAGGCCAGGCTGAGGGGACCCCGCCCCCGAGTACACGAATGTCGTGCCCCGGGCCTCTATTATTTCTATGATTCTGTAAGTGGGTAGTAATTTCAAAAGCACACACTCAAAAAAATGCAAGAGCTGACTATCAGCTCTGCATATTCAGTAAGTAGGAGAGAGCTTATAAGGCACAATTATTGCTTTTGTTATATTATCCCATATTTTATTATATTTTGCTTGTGTGACATCCTCATGGTTTCTGGCACATTTATAATTTTTAACAAGTGAAGACACTGTCTTGGAGATTGACATAGCCCATCTGCTTTAAAACAGCTTATGTTACAAAATGCCATATTTTCTCCTAACAACTTCTTGCACTGAAGCAGATAAAAAATAACAAGTTGGTATTAAGAAATGGTTTTTTGGAGTAGTCACCTATGCAGGACCATGAGAAGCATTCCTTTAAACAAAATTAAAAAGTTGATTAGTTCCGGTTTTCTCCCCTAATGTAGCATCATTCCTGCCTAACTAGTAATGCATTCCTATTTTGCCTTTTATGATGAGCTAAAAAGTTAATGTA
>NW_005294874.1:0-605 GCF_000412655.1 Myotis brandtii
ACCTCCTGGTTCATAGCTCAAAGCTCAACCACTGAGCCACACTGGCAGGGCGGATGCTAGATGTTTTGAATTCCTAAAAACATTCTTAAGCTTTGCTCTGGGAGGCAGTTGAGCTATTTGAGAACAGTTGATTACTTTTTGTCTTGCTCTTAACTTTTGTTAACAGTTTAGGGCTAATTTTGACTCCCTACTAACAAAAACAAACAAATAAACAAAAGCCCCCAAACTCAGTACTCTATCCATGACCTAAGTTCACAGACTGACCGATGAAACTAGGAATGATTCTGTCTCTCTGTGTGATCTCCAGTTACTGTTCCAGCTATCTCTCCAGATTTCAGGGAGTTTTTTAATCTACATGCCTTTTCTTTTTTAAAATTAAAAGTTTAATTTTAACATAACTGTAGATTCACAAACAGTTGGCAAATAAATTCAAAGAGAGCCCATGCATTGTACCTTGCCTGCACAATGGTCCCAGTAATGACATTTAGCAAAACTCTAGTACAATATCTCACAGCAGGATATTGATATTGATCTAATGAAGATACAAAACTTGTCACAAGGACCCCTCAGATTACACACACCCACTTTTCTCCCTTCTACCATCC
>NW_005294875.1:0-605 GCF_000412655.1 Myotis brandtii
CAAAAATGGGCCAACTCCTCCGAACTTCTGCAGGCCATTGGCCGCCTAGACTCGTGTGAAACCTGTGGAGTCTGAGGGATCTGCAAAGGCAGCTCTTATTTCCAACTTCATTTTATTTAGAACGTTTTCTGAGAAGCTTAATTCCTCCTTTTGACCAGAGTCTGCTACTAAAGATCATCAAAACTCACCACCAGCACCCAGATCCAGAATTGCTTAGTACGTCAATCAGAGTTGACTTTAATGTAGGGATGGTACAGTACTAAGTGGAAATAAGATCATAGCTTAGATGTCCCCCCGCTGGCATTGTTTGGCAGGATTGCACCCCCAGAACCAGGGAAACCATGCAGATCGTTTTCAGATCGAACTTGCTGTGGGCAGACGGTTTAGGGTGGTGACGTGGAAAGACGGTGATGCTTAGAGACAAGTAGGCCTGACTCGGAATCTCAGTTCCACTTCAGAAGGTGAGATGATGTGTGTACAGTAATAGGGTCATCATCATTATTCAGGCACTGAGGGCAGCCTCCTCTGCTCTCTTCCTGGTTTCCCACTTCCCTCTTCTAAAGGGCATCTCATGCCCAGTTGGTGTGGCTCAGTGGTTGAGCATC
>NW_005294876.1:0-605 GCF_000412655.1 Myotis brandtii
TTTCTTATTTTCTTTTTTCTATTTTACAAATATTAGTTAATCAAAGTTGATCAGACTTTGAAAAAGAAAGGTAATGCCTCTTTATTATGTGTGTAACACACTCTTTGAAAAAGATAAAATTAATTCAAGGAATTGCTCCTGAGAAGAAAGCATAATTTATTTCTTATAACGCTCTTGTGTTCTTTGCTGAATCACAAATAAATATCAAGTCTAAAAAGGAAACATAACAAAAAAGTTCTTATTAGAGTCTTCTCATTCTTTGTGATTATGTTTCAAAGTGGTAGCCTTTAAGAAAGATAAACCACACACAATCATTGGTATTATGAACAGACTCCAGACTCTAAGTTATGACAACACCAGTCAAGAAAAACCAATGGTTGCCTTAATAAATTAAGCATTTTTCTGTGATATTTTCCCCCACTAAGACCTTTCCACTATTGTCAAAATTTATACATTCAATTCTTTTAAATAAAGATATTTAAAGATATTGCATTGTATTACCGCATTTCACATTTTTTACAGCAACTCATGTATAAAAATTCCTATTGGACCTATATATAAGTAGTCATAATCTTCGGAGGGTGAATATCTCTTTGTCTATTTTT
>NW_005294877.1:0-605 GCF_000412655.1 Myotis brandtii
CCCCCAATGATGCCAGCCACTAACGTGAAAGCATCACTATGTAATGTCATAGAGGTGTTAGGTGTTAATTATCACTGTAATGGCAATCACAGGACAACACACCAGTGATTCAACATGTTGTACACCATACATTTATACGATATCATATCTCAAAATACATTTCAATAAAAATATGAATTATAAAACACCCTTTGAAGCCCCACAATTAAAATAATACTAATATTAATAATACTAAAATAAGCCCTCTCCCAAATTTGTATTCCTCTTCATTTGCCACCCTCTCTCTCCCCTTCTCTTTATTATAGTATTATATTTTATAATACCCTTTTTTGCAACCATGATTTAATCCTCAGCCCAGTGTAGCTTGACACATATCCTTGTCATTCCATCAGACAGTTCTTACTCTGCCACTCATGACCTCCACACCATGAAACTCCTTTAACCTATTAATTTCCAGGCCACATATACTTGATATTTCAGTAGCTTCTGACAGTGTTGGACATTCTCTGAAAACACTCTTTTCCTTGACTTCCATGATGCTACACTGTTCTGTTTTTGTTTTTAAGATTTTTAAAATTGGTTTTTAGAGAGAAGAAGGGAGAGGG
>NW_005294878.1:0-605 GCF_000412655.1 Myotis brandtii
GAGGCGGCGAGGGAGCGCAGGCTGGGGCTCTGGCCGCGTTCAGACAGGGCGTGATCTCCGCCCGCCGGGATGGTCTCACCCAGCGCTGACCTGCCTCGCCTGTTGACACAACTTCACGTTTCCGACTGCAGCCTTTCATGTGCGGCCCGCGGCTAAATGCGGCTGCCGGTTCCTGGAAGCAGACGTGCCTGGCATCGCGTCAGCAGAAACCTGATCCCCGGGGAAGCTGGGCACGGCTGCAGGATCGCTGGGCCCCCAGAATAGGGCCTGGCAGCGGCGCCCAGCAGGGGGGAATCCGGGCGCTCACCCCTCTCCCCCCGCCCGCAGGGCAGGGGCGGGGCAGGGAACTGGATTTAGGCAGGGCCTGGGACAAGGGCCTAATGAACTAGACGCTAGCAGCTTCCCACGGGTCATCGCTCATTACTGACGCCTGACAGCCCAGCAGGACCATGAGAGGTGCTTACTGTTGTAATTCACAAATGAAAGCAGGCTCAGAGAGGGCAGGGCGTGTGCCCAACGTCACACAGCTTTCGAGTCACTGGACCATTAATGGGATGGTGAGTGTGTTGGACTGTAGCTCTCCTTAATGATCCAAGTAAAGGCTT
>NW_005294879.1:0-605 GCF_000412655.1 Myotis brandtii
TATCCACTGAGCCAAACCGGTTAGGGCTATTTTATAATTCTTGATCCTCAAATAGATGTGCTGTTAGACCGTGCAGAGAAGTGTTCATTGTAAAAGAAGGTCATGCTCTTACTAGAAACCTTGCTTCACTCTTTTCCTTCTTCTAGGTTGTATTTTCAAAATTTAAAATTCTCAGAAAGGGAAGCAAATTAAGCATACCCTATTTCTAATCATTAACTTAAACTTTTTATGTTCTTTTTGTTTCAAATGTTGAATGACATCAGAGCATTGTAAACTTTAAGGACATATACATCACAGACAATGCTTTACACCTCATGATGCAAAATCCCATGGAAGATCTGGGCAAAAAGCATTTTTTTTCTTTAGCTTACAAAATTAGTCATAAAAGATACTAAAATATTTTTGTTGTTTTCTCCTATCATAAAAGTTTATTTTCTTCTTTCAAAAATGAAATATCTCCTCTTTTCACTCTGTGTGTGTGTATGTGGGGGGAGGGTGTATAGTAAATCATTTAGTTGCAATAGTTAGTTGTTAGAAATCTTGCATGTTGATTAATCCGATCTGCCTGTCTTCCAGTTCCACCAGACCCCACAGCTTTCCAAGCT
>NW_005294880.1:0-605 GCF_000412655.1 Myotis brandtii
ATAGTGAATAATATATAGAGCATTACACAGTATGATAATATAATTTAGTATATAGTATAATATAATGCATTATAATAAAATATAATTATATATCCATTATTACATATTATATTGTATGTAATATAATCATATGTCATATTATACGTAATAGATCTATACTATCATAGAGATAGGTCATATACAGAGACATAGAGTATTGGGTGAGTTAATATTTGTGACACAGAGTAAGTACTGTGTCTGTAGTTGATGCTCAAAAAAAATGCCAGTTTCCTTCTCTTTCTATTTAACGAGAACACAACCAGCACAATTCGTGCTCAGCCTTTCCCAGGGGGTGTGCCAACTTTGTGGGTTCATATCCACGTTTGCTGTATCTGAGAAGCACTTGACCAGGAGGATGGGAGAGAACCACCCCCAAGTCCACACACTTTCATTCACCTGAACAGAGCCGAGGCCTCTTTAAACTGCCTCTGGCAGGTTTAAAACACTGGTTTTCCAGCCAAAGGAACAGAAACATTATTATACTAACTAGAGGCCTGGTGCATGAAATGTGTGCATGGGGGTGGGGGGTGGGAGGTCCCTCAGCCCGGCCTGCACCCTCTCCAATC
>NW_005294881.1:0-605 GCF_000412655.1 Myotis brandtii
AGTGGCTGAAGGAACGGGGAATACTTAGGGTGCAAAGGTCATAGGAAGAGCTGGGCAGTGTTTCCAGTATTTCAAGAGCTGGACTCGGGAGCATGTTCAGCCTGCGGAACCCCCAGAGGGTGGAGATTGGAGGGCTTTTGAGGGAGGAAGATTTTTCATCATAAGAACAGCCTGGGATGGAGTAGTTGGCCTTAGAAATGGCCAACTGTGCCGAGTGGCTGACACCCTTGACCGTCGTCTGACCAGAGGGATGTCTACTGAGGAAGAAGAGGAGAGCAGGGCTTTGAGGTCTCCTCTGGTCCCAGAGTTGTTGTCCCTGAGAAAGCGGCTTTGCAGGAGGGACATTTTAGCCGTTTTTGCTAAAAATAAAGCCTGAAGAAGAAATGGGATATACGGTCTGTATATAGAGATGTGCTTCTAGGGGCTGCCCCTTAAGACCAAGGAAGAGCCTAGTGCCCAGTATGGGGTACAGTCCTGGGGTCACCTCCTTTGCTTTTGTTCCTCCGACAGATATAACTCTGATGAGCATGAAGCTTTATGTATGGACAGAGCAGCCGCATGAGACATGCCTCAGCCACCCGGACCACCTGCTGCGGGAGCCACAC
>NW_005294882.1:0-605 GCF_000412655.1 Myotis brandtii
TGGATGCCCAGATACGGGCAAAGGAAGGGTTCTGTGGCCCAGTGGCAAGACTGAAGGCTGTGGTGCTGGATGGATGTGGGTTTGAATCACAGCTCCACTCTGTGACTGGGTGAGCTAGCGACCTTCCTGAGAGGTTCGCTCCTTCACCTGTGAAACGGGAAGAGTGTTGTCTGCTGTGAGGATCAGAGGTGGCCAAGCACAGAGGCCCAGCACAGTATCTGGCATACGCTAGATGCCCATCCATGGCACTGATGATGCTGTTGGCTGCAATTGGTGGGAGATCCCACAGCAGCCATCTGATGTTGCTCGGCTCACTCCTGCCCCTGGCTAATGGCTGGTCCCCCTCAGGACTGTGAGGACCCCAACCCCCTGATCCGTGCCCTGGCCGTGCGGACCATGGGCTGCATCCGCGTAGACAAGATCACAGAGTACCTGTGCGAGCCACTCCGGAAGTGCCTGAAGGATGAGGACCCATATGTTCGCAAAACAGCGGCTGTGTGTGTGGCCAAGCTTCACGATATCAACGCCCAGCTGGTCGAGGACCAGGGCTTCTTGGACACACTTAAAGACCTCATCTCCGACTCTAACCCCATGGTAAGCTGCTC
>NW_005294883.1:0-605 GCF_000412655.1 Myotis brandtii
CCCGTTGTTGCTCCCACAGGACTTCAGATTACTCACTCTTAATACATACCACACTTGATTGCCTGCATGCCTGTGTTTTACGCTAGATAAGAGGCTCTGTGAAAGCGGAGATTGCATCTTTTTGTTTTCTATGGCACACTGAGCATCAAGCAGCCGCATAGTAAGTGCTCAATAAATATGTATTGAATCAACCAATAAAGCAAACCCTCCTTGTATCATTCATCTCTTGCTTGGGAGCTGACTTTCCCGCTGTGCAATGATCTACAGACCACTTCTCTGCATGAGATTTATGTCCCTTAAAACTCTGATCTGCAGATGGGAAACCTGTCACTGAAATCATTCTGTCTTTATGTTAGAAACCCTTTATTATTAAATATCTTTATGTCATGCAGCAGTTTCATTGGTTTAATCTCACTTGAGGATTCTGAAAACACTGTGAATAAAACTTTGACGAGAGGTCATTTTGTTTCATATTTTAAATTAAAGATTAAAAAAACAAAGCTAGAAACCTCAGGAAGTATTTTATGTTTTCTTAGCTTTCTGAAACTTTACAAGAGAGATAATTTACATTTATAGTCCCAACTAGAGGCCCAGTGCACAGATTC
>NW_005294884.1:0-605 GCF_000412655.1 Myotis brandtii
TCCTGAGTCCAGGGCTCTGTCTGAGCCTCCCTGATGTCTGTCCCCTGGCACGGGGCAGGGCACCAGAGAGGCAGGTGACAGGCACCCCCTGGACTGGCTTTTGGGGGCACCACCCTCGCCAGCAGCCACCCCTCCCAGTGCCCCAGCATTGGCCAAGTTCCTTAAGGGTGGCCATGTCCAAGTTGCTTGGAACACTCCCCCTAAGGAGGCCTGGACCTCTGAATGTGACCCTTGCCACCCAAACATCAAAGGGCGTGGTCCCCAGCCTCCCTCTCTTCTTCCTGCAGGGCCTGCTTGGGCAGCAGCCCCACCTTGACCATCCCCCTCAGTGGGGATTGTCTGAATCAGAAGCTGAAGAGGCCAGGCCCAAGAAGGACCGAGCCAAGAGGCCCAGAGAAAACTCAAAGTCACGAGACCTGTGGCCTCAGTTTCCCCATCTGTAAGTCCAGGGGTCTCATCTAGTCTGACAGAATGTATGTCTATAGGTTCATAAACTTCATCAACTCCTGCCCTTCCTGCTTATGAAATACTCCTGTATCTCCCTCTGCCACCCCCACCCCCGTCTGCTCTCTGGTGGGGTCGTCATCGTGTCTCCCCTGTGGGAT
>NW_005294885.1:0-605 GCF_000412655.1 Myotis brandtii
TTTGTTGTTGTTGTTGTTAATCCTCATCTGAGGATATATTTCCATTGCTTTTTTAGATAAAGTGGAAAGGAGGGAGAGTGGAAGTGGGAGGGGAGGGCAGGGGGACCAGGGGTTGGGGGAAGAGAAAGAGAGAGAAAAACATTGATGTGAAAGAGACACGTTGATTGGTTGCCTCCCAGACGCACTTTGACCAGAGCTGGGGAACAAATCTGCAACCCACTTAAGTGCCCTTGCCTGGGGATTAAACCTGGGACACTTCGGTGCACAGGCCAATGCTCTAACCACTGAGAGCACCAGCTAGGGCCAGGCAATTGATTTTGCAAGTGTTTCAGAGTGGATGCTGACCCTGTTATAAAGTTCCCAAGAAACCAATGTTTAAAAGGAGTGTCAATATATTTGTTGCAAGAGAGGGTAGAGGTGCCCAATGGACTGAACATGTGTGGTTAGTCTGATTAGTGGGTCTTCCTTTCTGAAGACAAGGTAAGTAGGAACCCTATTGATTATGAGGTGGCTTGGTGAGCTGGAAACAACTATCAGAACAAAGAGAGCAGTTCTCTGATTTGAATGCATAATGATCCCAGTTCAGCTGGTTCAGAGGGCCTGGT
>NW_005294886.1:0-605 GCF_000412655.1 Myotis brandtii
CTAGGTTTTCCATGTATCCTCCTCCTGCTTCTTTTTTTATGGTTTTTCCACATCCGTTACTTTAATATTTCCTCCTCACATAGATTCATTCAGCAAATGCTTATAGAGCTTTACTGCCACGGGTAGAGTTTCAGAGCTCCCAGCCCAGCCCTGTGCCCTTCCCTCGTTCCAAGGGAAGGAAGACCGGTGAGTTGGCTTTCCTCGCCAAAAATGTTCTCCTGGTGGTACGTGCGCCCCGCCCCCCGCTGGCCCCCAAAGCCAATTTCCCTCCTCATATGCCTCGTTGGCGTTTTGGCCCCCACTGCAGCCCACTGTGAGTTTTCTCCACAGAATATTTGTGGCTTTGGCAGGGTGGCCGATGCCATTAATAGAGTTCCCTTTGTCTGGAGCTTTCCTCCCCTCTGTGTTTTGCTCCCTGTGCATCGTGGCGTTGAGACCTGGCCAAGCAGAACTTTGCTCCAGGGGCCTCTTCCTCTTGCCGCCTGCTGAGCAGTGGTGCCCGGGCAGCTGTGGCCCTGGGATGGCTGTGGTCACAGGGCAGGGGTGGCAGTCGAGGACATGTGACGGAGGGTGATGAACACTGGCTCTTTATTTATTTATTTATT
>NW_005294887.1:0-605 GCF_000412655.1 Myotis brandtii
GTGAGTGCCCAATAATTCTCCAGCCTGCATGCTCAATTATGAGCAAGAGTACACACTACCTCCTCCATATAACCTTATGTGTACTTATGCACAAGCAGGTTTCTCTTGGCTGTGAAAGCAATTTCTGAATAAGAGTTCTTTCTGATTATGACCCTGCAGGTCATCATCGGTGTCTACTTATCACCAAACCAGTATTTATCCCTACTGTTCTCCGCTTGGAGCTACTACTCACCATGGGGAGCATGGTGGGGGTCCTGTTTTTAAAGGGTTTGTGGTTTGTTTTTAGTTTGGGTTGCCTTGAATGTAGAGCCTGAAATGTAGACCTGGACATTGGGACTTTATTCAGAGGTAATCCAAAAATGCAAAAGGAGAAGTAAGGTAGTGATGCAGAGACAGAAAGGTAATAAAGAGGGAATATTGAACTGGTTACTGCAGTGGGTTTCTGGAGCCCAATCCCATTGAGCATCTGAAATGCATGGTGGTGCCCTGGCCAGTGTTGCTTAGTTGGTTGGGTGTTGTCCTGTGCACCAAAGGTTGCCAGTTTGATTCCTGGTCCCCAGGAGGGGGCAGGCAGGAGGCAGCCAATCAATGTTTCTCTCTCTCCC
>NW_005294888.1:0-606 GCF_000412655.1 Myotis brandtii
AACTGCTTCTCTCAGTTATATCTATCTCACTCAGAACTACAATCATAATACAAAATAACGGACTGATTTTCTCTTCGGATGTTGCCACCCTTGTCAATGAACTCTTTGAGACAAATACTGTGTCTTTCTCATCTGTGTGACCTCCAGCCCTACCCAGCCTGGTACCCGGCACAGAATACCTACTCAGTGGGTATTTGTAGTGCGACTGAGTGAGTGAATGTATAAATGAATAACTGCTCTACGCAGCATTATTATTGGGGAATTTTTCTTGCATGTGTGAGGGAAGTGTGAAAAACTAATGCTAATTTTAAGGTTGTTTTAAATCAGCAAAGTTCTTACACAGTTGCTGGTTTTTTTTCCATTCCTCTTTAATCTTTCTCTAATTTACCAACTAGAATATAACTGCTCCCCGCATCTTTTAGTTTTCGCTAATAGGGTTCTTTTGGAGTTCCATAAAGAATTTTTTTTTATTTATGTGAAAAATGTCATTGGGATTCTTATAGGGATTGGAATAGATTTCTTTGTGAATATACCCAGCTTTAGAGACATAAACCAGTGCGGTGACTCAACCCATAAATTGACTTTCCACACTAGGAGAGAGTTATG
>NW_005294889.1:0-606 GCF_000412655.1 Myotis brandtii
CAAGCCTCTTCTCCCTCCCTGCCACTAGATTGCACTTAATTTGCCAAAGCATCTGTGCCTTCTGGGTGGTCCACATGGTTTCAGGCCACGCCCACCTCTCCAGGCTGTAGTCTGGACCTTCCACAGCTTAAAAGAGACTGCGACCTGATGATTTTTAAATTCTCTCCCTAATTTAGAGGAATAAAAGTCAGGTGGTGGCAGGGTTAGTCCAAGGACAGCAAACCGGCCAGGAGAAGCCCCTCATCTTCAGGTGCTACGTCCTGGCAGCCACACAAAGAGGCTTCTGGAAGAAGAGATTCCTGCCAGTTTCCAGAGGAGCAGATGGCCCAGCAGCGCTGCTTGGGGCCTCCCCACACACAGGCACCGAGGACCGATTCAGCTTCCCACTCCTGGGACCAAGAATGACGAGCTCCCACCTACACTGCGGGTGGAATGTCTGGGAACTTGGAGAAGTCAGGAGCGCAAACATTTACTCCCTGGAGGTGTAATGTTGGTGCCTGCTGTGCCCAAGGACAAAAATGCGGTTTCCTACATCCCCTGATCCTGTAGGGCACACACTACAGATTAAATGGGAGAAAAGGAAGTAAAAAAAAATAATAATAATAA
>NW_005294890.1:0-606 GCF_000412655.1 Myotis brandtii
CATCTAGTTTTTAAAAACATACAAAAGGGGTCATCTACAAACAGTTTTCCAACTTGTCACACAGCGAAACCACCCACAACTTGACTTTCCCATCATCCCGTGATCATGCTTCTGAGACCCTGGAAGAAAAGAGGGAAAAGAGTTAGAGGACAGAACCCTGCTCTGTCACAGTCAACTTCCTGCTACCTGGGAGGTGGGGGAAATGGCACTCCTGGCAGTTTCCTGACGTTCACTTTTTGGTTTTCTGTGCATCCCTATAGACCTGACAATAAATAAGGCCTCGTACACAGGAAGTGTCTAACAATAGTGGCTAAATCATACACATCACAACCACAGCAAAATCCTAATGCTTTTCATATTGTTTCTAATTTTTCCTGCTATTGAAAACTTGTCAGTAGGCCTTGGTGACAGTGCCTGTTCACAGCTATTCCTGCGGTCCTGTAAGATAATGCCTCCCTTTCGGTTGGTTGAGCATCATCCCATGCACCTAGAAGTTGCTGGTTCGATTCCCGGCCAGGGTACATGCCAGAGTTGTGGGCTAGATCCCTGGTAGGGGGCAAGCAGGAGGTAGCCAATCGATGTTTCTCTCTCCCTCTCCCTTCCTCT
>NW_005294891.1:0-606 GCF_000412655.1 Myotis brandtii
TGGCAGCGCAGAGTAAGAGCAGTACCTGGCAGAGTGGCACTGACACTCAGCTCACTGAGTACATATAGGACGTCCCCTCAGAATCCTCAGAAATAATTCACAGGACATTGTAGTGGCTGAGGATCAAAAAGTAAAAGTAATGAGTCAGAAAGCAAAAACAAAAACGAGAAATTTTAGTATTGGCTTTTCAGGTCTCTAGCATATCACTTAGTCATATTAAAATGCTTGTATAAAGAATGCGATAAAGCATTTCAGTAAGTAGTTTATTTAATGGACAGGAGTGAATCAAGCACTGGAGATCTTCTGATTGTGAACCACCCAAAACTCTCGTAGGTATCATGTACGAGTAGATAAGCTTATGATTTTCATTATATACATGTGGACATTGTCATTTACAACCATACCTCTCAATATTAGCAAATCCCCAGCAATGCTAAAATGTGCCCTTTCTTTGTTGTTACTTAAAATATATATTTCACATGTGTATGCATACATCTATAATAATAAAAGCATAATATGCAAGTCGACCGAATGACTAAACAGCAGAACGACTGTTCAGACAACCTTCCGGACAACCACGCTATGACACCCACTGGCACCAGGCCA
>NW_005294892.1:0-606 GCF_000412655.1 Myotis brandtii
TCTTAAGATCTTTCTGAAAGTCACTGCACAAAAGGAAGAAATACTGTACAGAGGCTAGATGACCACAATCATTGAAAGCAGTTTCTCTAAGAGATGACAGCTCTAATCTGAGTTCATCAGCCCTTCCTGAGCGGCTTTAATCCTTGTATCTCACATATGGTTAACATAACACAAAATACACAATGCTTTTTACCCCTTTGGCAGACTTAAAGGAAAACATATAGTCTCAGAGAGCACAGTACTCTGCCCAAACAGAAAGTGTTCTTATTAGGAATAAAGGTAGTATTTGACTACCTCACCATTTCAAACTACAAGAAGGACAACAATGAATAGGTATTATCATAGGGCCTCATGACTTAAAAGGTTTACCCTACTATTGTCTGTCCCAGAATAAAGTGAGAGTGTTTCCTCAAAATGAGTTCCAGTGTCTAAACTAGAAACTCTTAAAATACTAAACTAGGTAATTTTATACCTGAAAATATAGTTAAATTTTAGTCCTTTTTGGTACTTATTCAATTCAGGGCCTAATTTATCTCTCCCTTCTCTCCTATCCTTCCCACCTTCCTTCCAACTTCCATCTGTCCCCTTTCCTTCCCTCTTCTTTAT
>NW_005294893.1:0-606 GCF_000412655.1 Myotis brandtii
CTTCTCTGAAATCAACAAAAATATATTTTAAAAAAATAGATGGGGCCCTACTGAGTGGGCAGGATCAAGGCCAGATGGCATAACAGGGGAAAGTCTGGCATCCCAGACTCAAGGCAAACTCTGCCACACTGATCAGTGAATTTGGGAGGTTACTTCGTAGACCAGGCTCCACTAAAATATCAATGGGTTAAGACCAGATCATCTCAAACTCTTTTCTAGGTCTGATATTACTAAGGCTGTAATATCAGTTCCACTTTCTTTACTTCTTTCAAGTGTTTCCTGTCCCTCATTTAAAGAAACCTATAAATGTACAGGCATAGCTCCCTGGTGGCTTATCTATAGAGAGGCAGAATCCTCTAGTGACCAAGGGGCAGGATCTGGAGGTGAACACACCTGGACTCTGCCCTTGCTGCCTGTGTGACCTTGAGCATGGCCCTGAGCTTCTTGAAAACCTCAGTCTCCTTATCTCTAAAATGGGGATAACATCAAATACCACAGAGTAAATCGAATAGCACATTTCTTACATAGCCAGCACTCAGTACATGTTAGCTGTTAATGGTGTTTGTGGTTTTAGGTTACACACACACACACACACACACACACACA
>NW_005294894.1:0-606 GCF_000412655.1 Myotis brandtii
ATGTAATATGGTAGTTTCCTATTGCTGTTTTAACTAATTACCACAATTTAGTGCTTACAATAACATAAATTTATTAACTTACAGTTCTGGAGGTTAGAAGTCCAATATGGGTCTCACTAGGTGTCTTAGTGAGCTCAGGTTGCCATAATAATCTACCACAGACTCTGTGGCTTAAGCAACAGGAATATATCGTCTCACAGCTCTAAAGGCTAGAAAACCCAAGAGCAAGGTTCTGGTCAACTTGCTTTATGATGAGAGCTCTCTTCTTGACTTGCAATCTGCTACTTTCTCTCTGTGTCCTCACATGGTGGAAAGAGAGAGAAAGCTCTGGTATCTCTTTTTCTTCTTCTTATAAAGGGACCAGCCCTAGAGACCCCAACTTTATGACTTTATGTAATCTCTATTACCTCCCTATCTCCAAACAGTTACATTGAGGGTTTAAACTTCAACACATGTATTTAGAGTTACCTAAGCATTTAGTCCATAACACAGGATTAAAATCAAGGTGTCAGCAAGACTGCATTCCTTTCTGCAGTCTCTAGAGGAGAATCTATTTCCTTGCCTTTTCCAGCTTCTAGAGCAGCAGTTCTCAACCTGTGGGTCACG
>NW_005294895.1:0-606 GCF_000412655.1 Myotis brandtii
ACAAGATGATATGTGAAAACTGATTGAACTATTTACTCCTCCAAAATGTGTGAAAGGTCCCCAGGGTGGGGTTAAGGCAATGTATTTATTAATGAAGGGAAATGAAAATCTCCTGGGAATGATCCCTTTTAACCAATCATTCATTGTGTTGGTCCAATGTTGACAGTGTCACACACTCAGTAGCCTTTCTATGCCACATTTTTCTGATGAATAAACTGAGTTGTACACAGTTTCACATTTGGGAAGAATTTTTTTTAATAACAATCATATAGTATTCATTATTTTTACCAAGTGATCAAAGCCATAATATCAACTGTGAGTAGACTGTACTTAACATATATAGTACATGTTGAATGAGTGAATGAATGAGTGAATGAACCAAGACAATAAAAGACACAGTCCTTGCTCTGAAAGAATTCACAACTTTGCCGGAGACATGGAATCAAGTGCATGAAACAAGAAGTGACAGAGAGAATGAAAAAGGGAGTTATAGCAGGACGACTGGAGAAGGAAGTTAATATTCATTAAATGCCTTCCACGTGCACATTGGTCTAAATGCTTCCCATATGGTACCCCATTTAGTCCTTCCACTATCCTATGGAGTAA
>NW_005294896.1:0-606 GCF_000412655.1 Myotis brandtii
GGGCTACATAGCTGTGGTGCTGAATTCAAGGGTGAGAAAGGAACCATCAGATCTCTTCCTACTTTGTCCCTCTCAGCTCCTTTGGGATACAAAAGGTGGCAGGGAGTCCGGGTAGAGGCTCTGTCCAGGAATAGAGTCTGCATTTATGTGAAACATCTCTTGGGCTATAATTCTCAGGAACCAGGTTGAAGCAGATGGGTTATATAAACCCAACACCGAGCTCTTCGTGTGAAAAGAGGGAAATTAATTCTCTGCCGGAATAGCAAAGGTATCATTAAATCATATTCTGGGTGCATCCAAAATTCTGTTAACTTTATATTTTCCAGTTAAAGTTTATGTTAAGAATAACTTGGAGTTGTTTAGTTCCTCTTGTCCTAGAAAAAACTCATTTTGGGACAATTTTAGTCCTCTCTGTTTTGACTTTTCTACATTTTGAGATTTGCATGGGTAAGTTAGAAATTAGATTTCTAAAAACACCTGCTTTCTTTATACTTTTAGAGAATAGAGATGAGTAAGCTCTTTTCTAGTCCACTTTTAACTGTCTAAAGTTTCAGAAAAAACATCTTCAGAAGATAGATCATTGAATTGCGTCCATTCTTAGGAATT
>NW_005294897.1:0-606 GCF_000412655.1 Myotis brandtii
ATGCTCTATCCTCTGAGCCAAACCTAGGGCTATCATACCCTGTTTTTAGACTCATGTGAATGAAAATGATTTCGAGAAATATCTAGACTCCACACACCCCCTTAAGGTTGCCAAGGGTTCAGAGGGACAATCCGGCCCCCTTTGGCCCCTCCTACCCAGCTTGGCCTCAGCCCAGAGCCCCAGTTCATGCTCCAGTTCCAGCCCCACCAGATCCTGCCCCCACTGCCAGGCCCCGTCCTCAGTGCTCGCCTCCCTTGCCCTTTTCCTTTCCGTGCTCCTGGGGCCCCCAGTTCCCCCACCCTTGCCTGGCTCCTGTCCCAGCCGCCCCCAGCCATCAGGGTCAATCTAGATGCCCCGCTGGTACCCTGCCAGGACCAGGAGCTCGGCTGCTGGCTGCTGTGTGGTTCTGGTCCAGGACCAGCTCAGGAGAACAGTGGTCTCCACTGAGAGTCACAGACCCAAACAACTAATGAACATGGAGAAATAAGAAAGAGGCAATGCTGGGGAGGGTGGTTACCTCAGGCTTCTGTTCCTTGGGGCTGAGAGGAACAGCCCTCTGCCTAACCAGGGACCGAGGAGGAATTCATTCATTCATTCATTCATTCA
>NW_005294898.1:0-606 GCF_000412655.1 Myotis brandtii
TTAATCTTCATTTAGTTGGTTGGCAAATGAGTTAGGATGGATAACAATGGCCACCAGGAGAGATATTTATTGACCTTTATGACTGCAAATATGGACTATGCTATCTAATATTTTAAAAAGAGCTATGACAAAAAAGGAACTGAACAGATATCTGCGTCCCTCATGGTGGTTTTACTTCTAGAATATTCCAAATTTTTACCCTAAAGAGCTGTGCCAATGAAGGGTTTGTGAAGAAGAGGAGTGATTGAGGACTTGTGTTAGAACCTCACCAATTCTCAAAGCTGTCTTGCATGGATAAGATAAAGCTTGAATGGATCAAAATGTTTCTTGGAAGGTAGCCAGATTTCACATGAAAGGACTTTCATTTTACTCCTTTACTAGGGAGAGAAATTGCTTAGCAATTGCAGATAACAAATTCCTAAAACTAAATTATACACTGCAACATGTAGATGAGAAAACCTATGTCATCAATTGTTACATATATTAATTGCAAAATGTTTAGCACACAGTAGCTTTACACATAGTCAACTACTCATTAAATAATAGTGCCCATATGTAAAAGTTCTGATGTGAGAAACTTTTAATATCTCTGTAAATGCTAAGTTC
>NW_005294899.1:0-606 GCF_000412655.1 Myotis brandtii
TGAGTTCTGCAATTCAAGATATTTCTTAAAGTATGACTCTTCTGTTCACATTTGCCAATGGGAACGTTCCAGATTTTTGGAATTGAGACATAGCAGGAGGTATGAGGCCAGAAGATGACAGATATGACAGATGGTGCAGAATTAATTCTGCAGTAAATATCTGTGCACCTCAGATTTAAATTTAGTTTGTAGAACTAAGAAGTCCACTGGGAACCAATGACTTAGCCAGTACAGCGATACTGCAGTGATTGACGGTCCCGTTTAAAAGTTAACAAAACGGGACAAGGGAAGGGTAGAGAAGGAAAAGCATCCAAAATCCAATACAGTTCCAGATCAAACCCTCTGATCACTCACCACAATCATTTGAGCCACGTAACTTTCAGGTCCAGTGTATTCAGTTGGGTCTTTAACCTTCACCAAGACGAGGAAATACAAATAATGCCACATGTTGTGTTCCGACTTGATGTGCTCCTCAAAGGACACAGTTTTATTATCAAACTTGTCCCTCTCGAGTCCTGCAGAACACGGGAAACACAAGGTATGTAATCTGTCATTTAATCAGCATTTCCTTCTTAGTCTAAAACAGTGGTTCTCAACCTTCCTAAT
>NW_005294900.1:0-606 GCF_000412655.1 Myotis brandtii
AATACTTGTTTAAGTCCACTATATTAAAAGTATAAAACTTAATTGAAGACAATAAAGACCTAAACAGATGGTTCACATTCAAGGATTAGAAGACTCTATAGCATAAAAATGTGAATTTTCTCCAGTGACCTTATAGATTCAATGAGACTTCAATCAAATTCATAAAAGTTTTTGTGAAAATTAATAAGCTTATTCTAAAACTTATATGAAAGTACCAAGGTTTCGAATATACAATCTTTAAGAACAGGGCAAGCTCTCAGAGATGATGACTTGTATTAGGTTACAGAAGTTAGACTGTGATGAAATGGCATGGTGATGGCCTAATTGAACAGATGAGACCCCAAATCAGATCTGTGAAAGTATGGATGAGAGTGGTTTTGCAGGTCAGTGGGTAAAATATGGACCTTACAGTAAGGTGATGCTGGAAAGAAGTAAAATGTAATCATTACCTCACACAAATTCACAAAATCTCTTCTACTTAGGTTAAAGCTCTAACTGGGAAAAGCAAAGCCATGTTTGAGGTATTCAGAAGATAGTATTATTCACCAAGATATATGCATCCCTATGTCCATTGCAGCACTATTCACAGTGGCCAAGACATGGCAA
>NW_005294901.1:0-606 GCF_000412655.1 Myotis brandtii
CTGAAAAGGTTATAATGCAGAGTTTTCATATAACTGAGAAGTTCACTCTTAGGCATATACCTAAGAGAAATGAAAACATATATTTCATGCAAAATCTTGCACACAAATATTCAAGGCAGCATTATATACAACAGCCAAAATGTAGAAAAACCCAAATATCCACCAATGTACAGAAAAATAAAACTCAGTATATCCATAGAATGTAATATTTTCTGTCAATAAAAAATAATTAAACATTAATACATGCTACAATATGGATGGATTTTGAAAAGATTATGCTAAATGAAAGCCAAGTAATTACATATTTTTTCTTCTCATTTAAGTGAAATGTTCAGAACAGGCAAATCAATAGACAAAGAGGAGATTAGTGGTTGCCTAGGGCTGGGAAGATTGGGGGAAAAATGGGTTAGGTTTCTTTCTGGGGCAATAAAAGAGTTCTAAAATTTGATAGATGATTGTACAACTCTGCTAACATATTAAAAATCATTGATTCATACACTTTAAGTAGATAAATTGTGTGCTACATGAATTATCCTATATAATAAAAGCCTAACATGCTGTGTCCGGTTGTCTGGTTATCCATTCAACCAATCAAAGCATAATATG
>NW_005294902.1:0-606 GCF_000412655.1 Myotis brandtii
GGTTCAAAAACTTAAATACACACATAAAAGCAAATACAATAAGTTGTTAACATTTGCAGAATCTAGGTGATGAGTATATGGAGTAATTTTTACAGCTTTGTTGGATGTCTTTATTTTGTAATAAAAATTTAAAAAAACAACCATCATTTTAATCCTACATTTCTTTCTTGATATTACATATTCAGTATGTTTTCTCTTTATAGACAAAATTGTTGGAAAATTAATCTGCCATCCTGGTACCCACCTCTTTATTTTGCTACAATCTGGATTGCACCTCTAAATTAGTGACATTGTTTTCTTCGAGGTAACCAGTTATCTTCTAGTTGCAAATTCCAATGAAAACCTTTTAATTAAAATGTTACTTCACTAGTTGACAGCAATTTAAATTGTTGACCTTCTTCTTGATAGCTTTTGTGTGAGCTAGACTGCTATATGTAAATCTGTTCACACGTATCACATAGCAGGAGCATCCTGTATCCAACTGTTCCAATCTAAATGTGCCACTTTCTCTTCCTCCCTCCCTCCTTTCCTTCCTCTCTTCCTCCTTCCCTTCCCCCTTCCTCCCTTCCCCCTTCCTCCCTTCCTCCCTCCCTCCCTTCCTTCCTC
>NW_005294903.1:0-606 GCF_000412655.1 Myotis brandtii
AAAACCTCCAAACCTGAGCTCCCTCCCCTCCCCTCTGTGCTAGGGGGCGAGGCAGACCAAGTCAGGGCCTCTATGTCAGGGGAGGGGGTGCTGAGCCAAGGCCGGCCCACAGCCTTCTGATGACAGCAGTGAGGGGAAGGTGGGGTTGGGGGGCTTAAGCTATCCAACGCTTCCGCTGTCTCCTGGTTAAAAGCTCTGGAGGTTAACACAGGACCCAGCACGCTCTTCCCTCCCCTTCTTCACCATCAGGCCATCCCTCCGGTAACCCAGGGCATGCTGGGGGAATTCAGGTCAGGTAGTGTGGTGCTGGTTGTTAATCACGAGGAAAAAGCTTTGGATGGTCTAAGCCCTCTCCCCACAGAAATTCTTCCTGTGGACCCCTCCATTCTTCCATCTCACCCTTCCCTCCTTCCTTCCTTCCTCCATAGCTCCCCCCATTTGGAAGTGATTTGGGGACGGGGAACAGACAAAGGAGGAATAGAAACCGGAAGATTGGATCCTGGTCCTTCAAGTTATTCAGAATCCAGCGGAACAGGCAGAATCTTACTAGTAAACAACTCATTTTAACACAACCTGGTGAAGGTTCTGAGGGAAGGGGCATAGGAG
>NW_005294904.1:0-606 GCF_000412655.1 Myotis brandtii
AGTAGGCCTAGAGAGGAGCCAGTCCAGATGGGAAGTTTGGGGAAGGAAAGCTCCAGGAAAGAAGTAATGTACAGAATAGAAGGTATGAATAATAACAGGAACCCCCCCCACACACACACACACAATAGGAATAAGTGTAATAGCATTCAGAAACCAAAAACTAATTTTATAAAAAGGTTTTTACAAGGGTCATGATCCAACTCTGAGCAAACTCAAATATAATGTTATGTGCAATTTAGCAGGGGATGAAGCTTAGAGAAACAGAATCCAGTTGACCTTCGTATGGCCAAGAGATGGTGGCATTGGACCTGCACAAAAGGAAAAGTAATGCTAGCCTCCACTTCACTGGGCACTGGACAATACTCACAAAGCCCCACTAAACAGTCCCTTGGTTTTCACATTTCGGAGTCAACCGATGGGCAAGGTATGGAAGACCTGCTTGTGTCTGGAGGACAGAAAATAAGCATCACTCATTCATTGTGACTATATAGAAGGCTATGGGATTTTCAATGAGGGTATATGAGGAGGTGGGGAGAGGGAGGGAGGGGACATCAACTCCAATCTTTATTCTGTTCCTGAGAATCTTTTTACTGAATCCGAAGGAAG
>NW_005294905.1:0-606 GCF_000412655.1 Myotis brandtii
CCCCCCCCATCTCATTAACCCTTATTTATATATCCTCTCTTCATTAAAAGAAATGATGCCATTATTACATACAGTTTAAATTTAAACAAAACTAAAATTTTAGATACAAGAAAACAATTAATGGAGCACTTGAATTCACAGCTTTTAAAAAATGGAAATGACTTTTTACCTGTGTTACTTCATCAAAGACTTAAGGTGATGTGATCATTTTTCTACTTTGTGTTATTTATGAGCATATTATTGTAAGTAGCAGGTAAAATTCTTTTAAAACATTCGTTCATGAGATATTACATATCTTTGTTTAATTCAAATTAAGTTCAGCTCAAATATCTACCCTTTTCCTGTAGACACACATATGGTAGGACTTTTAATATTGGTTATTTGTTGTGGCAAAAGAACCCGTGCTTGACTGTGTGACTGCACACACATTTGGTGGTGGTTACACAATTATAACGTGGTCCCTCTGTTTTGACTGTCAAAATAACCTTTATTTCTGCAAGTTGAAAATTACTATGTAACCCAAGTGGTACAGTGTGTGACCTAAATCTTGACTCCAAGGGCTGCTTAATTAATTGTTTTTAGCCCAAGCTAGCCTGTAAATTCTCT